>NC_136058.1:338722476-338769976 GCF_964261635.1 Lissotriton helveticus | reverse complement strand
TGGCCTGTTTAGTACTTGAATAGGAGTAATATCACTGTATTTTAATCTAGACTAATACCCTACCTAATCTTGAAGTTACATTTCCCACCAATGGGAAACCAAAGATATACAATTTTTGGGAGTTATTGCATGTCTAATGCAAGATTAATTGCCATATTATGAGATCCAATGCAATAATCCTGCAAAAATTACTTGTTTTCGCCCAACGTGGGGCTCGAACCCACGACCCTGAGATTAAGAGTTTCATGCTCTACCGACTGAGCTAGCCGGGCTCCCTCTTTAAAGTAGTATGCAAACTGATCGTTTTCATTAAGAAAACCAGTTCCTGGATATTCCTCAACTCTCGTTTTTCAAGGAACTTATCATTTATAGATCCCTCAGTGGACAGAGTGCCAAGTAAAATGAGACAAAATTGAAATGGAAGTTGTGGAAATGTCATTGTGAGATTGCATAAGAACTCAAATTGCTCTCACAAGCTAACGAATACCTAAACCCTTTTGATAAAACCCCTTTAGTTGTTATGATGTGACCATATATGAAAGCCATCTGTGATTTATCTGTTCTTACTATGCAACAAGCTTGGCAATGACAAGTTAAAAATAAAATGTATGTACATTTCAGAATGGAGAATGCGGGCATCGATCCCGCTACCTCTCGCATGCTAAGCGAGCGCTCTACCATTTGAGCTAATTCCCCTGTGTGCTCCCTCAGAATAACATTTCAAAAGTAATGTTAATGCCTACCACACTTTATTTGACATCAAATTGCCCATTACATGAGTGTTCAGTTCACTCCTAACTGATGCCTTACCTCCACTTAGGGGATGTTTTACAGTTCAGGTTGGCCTGTTTAGTACTTGAATAGGAGTAATATCGCTGTATGTTAATCTAGACTAATGCCCTACCTAATCTTGAAGTTACATTTCCCACCAATGGGAAACCAAAGATATACAATTTTTGGGAGTTATTGCATGTCTAATGCAAGATTAATTGCCATATTATGAGATCCAATGCAATAATCCTGCAAAAATGACTTGTTTTCGCCTAACGTGGGGCTCGAACCCACGACCCTGAGATTAAGAGTTTCCACTCCCTGGCCGCAGCGGAGGTGCGAGGCGCGGCTCCGGGACTGCGAGGCTCAGCCTTAAACTCCATCAGCTGTTGCCTCTTCCCGTGCGAGCCGCGCCCCCTCCCAGTGCCCGCCCACCAAGCTTCATAACCTCTCGCGGCCCCCGCTCCGCGGGAGCCGCTCGCTTTGAGGTTTTTTCTGTCACACGTTTCCTGCCGCTACAGGAGTAGCTCCCTGCACTGACATTGCTCCAGCCCCTTGGTGAGGAGGGAAGTATCATCGTCTGCGTGGCCGCAGCGGAGGTGCGAGGCGCGGCTCCGGGACTGCGAGGCTCAGCCTTAAACTCCACCAGCTGCTGCCTCTTACCGTGCGAGCCGCGCCCCCTCCCAGTGCCCGCCCACCAAGCTTCATAACCTCTCGCGGCCCCCGCTCCGCGGGAGCCGCTCGCTTTGAGGTTTTTTCTGTCACACGTTTCCTGCCGCTACAGGAGTAGCTCCCTGCACTGACATTGCTCCAGCCCCTTGGTGAGGAGGGAAGTATCATCGTCTGCGTGGCCGCAGCGGAGGTGCGAGGCGCGGCTCCGGGACTGCGAGGCTCAGCCTTAAACTCCATCAGCTGTTGCCTCTTCCCGTGCGAGCCGCGCCCCCTCCCAGTGCCCACCCACCAAGCTTCATAACCTCTCGCGGCCCCCGCTCCGCGGGTGCCACTCGCTTTGAGGTTTTTTCTGTCACACGTTTCCTGCCGCTACAGGAGTAGCTCCCTGCACTGACATTGCTCCAGCCCCTTGGTGAGGAGGGAAGTATCATCGTCTGCGTGGCCGCAGCGGAGGTGCGAGGCGCGGCTCTGGGACTGCGAGGCTCAGCCTTAAACTCCATCAGCTGTTGCCTCTTCCCGTGCGAGCCGCGCCCCCTGCCAGTGCACGCCCCCCTCTCACCTGACAGAGTATTAAGGCAAGAGCATAGACGCGCATCGCGGGACGCGCGCGGGTCGTAGCCCGGGGCGAAGCCCGGGCAAAGGGCGGGCCCGTTTAAGCCGGTTCAAGCCTGGGCAAGTCTGGTCTGGGCCAACCCATTTTCCTCTTCATTTGCCCATCGTTATCTACACCGCATCTTGGTCGCCCTTTGCTATTATTTTTAACACTCAATAATCCACGTGTGTTACAGCGCCATCATGACTACTAGGGCAATGAGGAACAAGACGGCACAAGGACTGGGTCCGGTGACTGGCCCGATCGACCAATTCATTACTAAAGCCAATGACGCGATCAATCAGGGGATCGTACTCCTAGAAAGACGTGTCTCCCAGGACCTTGCAGCAGCACGAAGATCCTCATTGGGCCTTCTGGCTTTAGCCAAAACACCTAATCAACAGGGAACTAATGTCCCATTATTGCAGGAAATCCGTCACTCACCTATCACTTGGGGAAGTTACTCTGGAAGACCTGGAGAAAACACCTACTCTGGTGATTAGCCCCACGCAAACTGCCCTGTTAACTCTGACTGAGTCGCAACCCTTAACTGAGTCGCCATCTTCAGTAGCACCTTCCCCCCCTAAAACTGATAAGGAGCCAAGGGAGGGTGCCTTTTCTAATCAAGGCAGCACAGGACCAGTAGTAAAGACTAAGCAACACTATCTACCAAAGTGCACCAGGTCTGAAAAAACGCCTCGTACCAACCTTCGAAATAATGCAAGCCATTCATTGCCGATTAATGTGGATGCCCCCTTTGCTTTAGCTCCATCGTCGGACGACTCTTACAGGGGTCATGATGCTGCCAATTTAAACTATCCCGAGCTTAACTCACAAGTGCTAGACATAATTAAGGATCTCATAAAAACCCAACTATTACCAATAGAGCGAACATTAAACAACATCGAAAAGCAGATTAATTAACCACACTAGTTATCTTAAACCACCCACTACCACCTTACCTTCTTTAGCTCCTAGGACTGCCAACTATGCTAAGGCAGTCACAGCACATAAATCTACCCCTACCCCAATAACTCTCCCGAAACAGAATCCCCACAGTAACAGTACAACTGTCGTAAACAAACCCCCAACATCTAACAGTTCATCCCTCATTTGTAATATGAATATCCAACCAGCCACTATTCAGTCAGGGAACTCTCATGTACCATCCCAACAAGGACCGCAGAAATCCACCCAATCTAATCACTTGACTGCAAAGGCTCAGCAGCCAAAGATACCGTATGAACAACCATATAGGTCAAGACAGATTCCAACACGTATCACCCTTCCCCCTGAATGTGGAGCCTATGTCCTTGTACTGGTAAACGTACCAACACTCAAGCAAGAACAGAGTGAAACAACATCATCCCTGAAAAACAAGATACTTCACTGGCTAAGCTTGAACTGTAACTTCCCAATAGAATGTGCCGGGGAAATTTCCCACACTCAAAGAGTAGGCTGGATAGGCCCCCTACGCAAAAAATTCGAGGGGGACTGTGTAGCGATTACCTTTAGAAATCCCCAGTGGGCCGAAAAGACACTAGCTAAGGCACCTCCACCTTCCACATGGGAATTCAAAACAACCCTTCTCCCATTGGGCTATTTCTATAGGCATCTACTAAACACAAACAACAATATCCCGCCTACCTCTATGAATCCGTTTCCAGAAAGATCTTTCCCCTCCACTTCCTACCCTTCCACTTCTTTCCAGAATTCTAAGTTCCTCTATCCAATAGGTTCGGTACAGTGGCATCAGAGCCAAACGCCCATACCGCCAGCTACCCATCCTTATCTCTCTGAAATCCCTTATCAAGAGAATGGAGATAATCGATGGAGACAAGCGGCCCTTCCATTGGCTACTTCTTATAATATTCCAACTTACAATAGATTTAATGCTCTTTCCGGTTTAGACTTTAACGATTGACTGCCCAATTCCTATTCTACCAGGGAATTCCCACAACCATCTAAAACAGAGATAACTTTACCATCTAATTCATGCACCGTCTCTGAAAAAATGTCAACACAGCTGTCTTCAACCCCCGGCGAACTTAACTGCTCAACAACAAATCATTATAATACAGATGCTACGGTGATCGTAACATCGGCTCCAATTAATTTGGAAGCCGCTCAACTGTTAGCTGATACAGGTAATCCCGTTGATCTTATTTCAAATACTTTGCAGATTCATTTCACTTTTTGGAATATCGCAGGTCTTTCTGCAAAGAAGACAGACCCCGATTTCCTGAGACAGATCAATTTGAGCGGTTGTATCTGCCTTCAGGAGACTTGGGCCATAAGGCCAATACATATGGTGGGCTTTAAAACTTTCTGGTCACCTGCGCAGAAATCAACCTCTGGTAGAAATAGCGGAGGTTTAGTCACTTACATTACAAATACTCTTCCTGTGGATGAGGTACTCCCCCTAAGACTAGATACAAACTTCCAGATTATAGTGCTAAAGGTCACCAAACAAAGACTCTACTTAATTATAAACTTTTATAACAACCTCTCTCACGCTGATATGATTACTCTGCTCCCAGAGATCTCTGCAACATTACAAGAGCAACGAACTAAATACATCAAAAAGTCATGTACAATAATCTGGGGAGGAGATTTTAACCTTCACTTATGCAGTAACAGCGATAACAATAAGTGCGGTATTAGCGATGAGGTTGACACAAACCTTACGCACTTTACACATTCTAATGTGGGGGAAACAATGACCGAAATTATGGCTGAACTAGAGTTAAGTTTCGCTAATGAAACAAAGATCCCATCTGTTCCTTTCCAGCCCACATTTAATGGAAGAGGTTTAATAAGCCTAATTGATTTTATACTGATTTCACCACTTATAGGATTTATCATAGAAGATTTTAAGGTCCTTAAAAATCCTTTAAGTGACCATTTTCCAATCATCATGGTTCTCGCTGAAACAACAACGAATAAACCACATGACATCATGACTGCCCTAAATCAATGTGATTTAGAACTAGGCTCCTCGAATGGCTTTACACTGAAGTGGGGCAGTATTGACAAGGAAGCGACAACCAAAAAAATAGTCAAAAATAATCAAACTGATATCATAAAGTGCTTGGACTCTACTACACAATCATGCGAAACTATAAAGAGCTTCCTGGTAATTACAACAAGTATACAAAAAGAACTAACTAGGACGCACAAACAAAGGCCCCAGTTAAAGAAAGGTTGGTTCAATCCAGCATGCACAAAAGCATCCACACGTTTAAAAGAAGCTCTAAACAGTGATCACAGGGATAGAGCTGAAATTACTAGACTCAGAAAGGAGTACACGGCTGCCCTAAATAACAGGAAAAAAGAAGTGAAAGCTGAACTATGGTCAACTCTGATCCAAAGCTCGGAATTAAAAAATAGTGCCTTGTTCTGGCAGGTAGTTCGTTCCCCATTCTTAACAGATAATGACAATTCTCCCTCAATTGATGTTGCTATAAGTGAACATGAATGGGTGAGCCATTTTACAAAAGTCTTTGCGAAAGATTCGACAGAAGATATAGATCAACCTGATTTTCTGCCACACATTGCCTATCCACTAAACCTTTATCTTACCCATGAAGAGGTTCAAAAAGCCTTAAAATTCTCAAAAACAGCTAAAGCCCCAGGCCCGGACGGTGTCCCCGTTGACATTTTCAAACATCTCCCGGATCTTTGGACCCCCCTATTGACTAACGTCCTGAACGCTACCATTGAAGTGGGCCTCTTGGACTCTTGGAAAACATCAACGTTGGTACCTATTTTTAAAAAAGGAGATCGAAACAGTCCATCATGCTATAGGCCGATCTCCCTCCTGGACTCGTTAGGTAAGATGGCAGGACGAATACTCCTTGAGCGTCTCCAGGAGTCGGCTACCGACCATAAGATAATCTCAGACCTACAATATGGTTTCCGGGAGGGGCTAGGAACAGTTGACCAGGCCCTAAACCTGTCCCTATTGGCGGGCAAATATCTGGAAGCTAAAGGGTCTCCTTTCCATATGGCATATGTCGATCTCTCCGCAGCGTTTGATTGCGTGGCACATTCAACGTTGTGGAGAACTATCTTGAAAATGAGAGTTCCTACCCCAATCGTGGACTTCCTTCGAGAATTGTACACAGGCACTACAGGCAGGGTAAGATTCGGGGTGAGGGGTGAGCTCACGGACACCTTCAGGGTGGAAAAGGGGGTCAGGCAGGGGTGCGTCCTGGCCCCCTTTCTATTCACCCTCTATACGAACGGCTTGGAGGCTGCCATGTTACAAGGCAGCAAGGACCTTCCTCTAGTAGCTCGTCGGCAGATACCAGCGCTCCTATACGCCGACGATGCTGTTATTTTAGCCAGAACACCAAATGAACTACAGTTGGCCTTGAACAGATATTGCACCTTTATGGCAAGTCTGAACCTGAAATTAAATGCAAAAAAAACTTATACAATGCATGCAGGGGAGAAACGAAATGTAAAACACAGGAAACTAATGGTACAGGGTGAACATCTGGATAGGACTACTACTTATCCCTATTTAGGGATTGTCATTGACGAAAAATTTAAATGGAGCCCAGCTATCAATGCAAGGAAACTGTCATTTCTCCGAGAGACATCTTCGCTAAAAACCTTTTCACAAAGATTGGGGCAGCGACCAATTAAAGAATTATTGCAAATATATAATTCAAAATGTGTAAGTACAGCAACATATGGGGCGGGGATTTGGGGCTTTACAAAAGTGGACTCAATACAAAGAATAGAGAACTCCTTCCTGAGATATCTGTTGGCGGTACCAAAAACTTGTTCCACCTATGCCTGCCATATTGAGTTGGGCATTGACTATATTACAGACATTATAAAACTGCAGCCGATAATGTTGTGGCGTAGAATATGGGTCACTGAGCAATGTCATTTGACTAGGGCGATCATTCAAGACATCTTAACATTAGATCACTCTAAGAAGATTAAATGGTTGTCCTATGTCAAAGCACTATTAACAGATCTAGGATATAGGAAGTACTTCGACCATCCTTTTGCTGATAAAAGAAATCCCAAAAAAGAACTTAAAAAGGGAGTGCATTGTTCATCTGCGCCAGTTACGCTTACTATCCGAGGTCCATAAACCATCTGTTCAACACTCTTTACTTGCCCAGACTGTGTTCACTGTTGAACCCTACTTGAATTTTAAATTAACACAGTTTGAAAAAATGTTGCTCACTCGTTTCAGATTTGACCTGTTCCATTTATTGGTTGCATTTCCAAAGCAAAATGTCAGGATATCCACACTTTCTATGTGCCCTTGCGATCTAGTGTCCCCTCAATCAACTATACATACAGTGCTATTCTGTAAATTCTTTACTGAACCCCGTAAACGCTGGATACTCCCCATACTGAAATTCTGGGGTCTTCGACAATGTCGCCCAGCGTATCTGGCACTTCAGTACCTCGAAAATGAAAACTATGCTAAAGCGATTGTACTTTATCTTAAATTTTGTATACGCCACCGCATGAATTTATGAGCACGAATAACACTGCAATTTTGCACAAATGAAAGAAACTAAGATAACAGGAAAAGTGTATGTTACTATAAATGCTGAAAAACTTACACAAATTGAACTGAGAAGTAGTTGCTATTTTTAACATGTTTTCTTTTAACAAATGCATACTTAACGGTTTTTAACTTCTTTGAAAAATTTGTAAACTGCTTATTTTGAACTTTTATGGTGTTTTTGTAAAACTACCGAATAAAGTTATTATTGAATTGAATTGAATTGAGTTTCATGCTCTACCGACTGAGCTAGCCGGGCTCCCTCTTTAAAGTAGTATGCAAACTGATCGTTTTTCATTAAGAAAACCAGTTCCTGGATATTCCTCAACTCTCGTTTTTCAAGGAACTTATCATTTATAGATCCCTCAGTGGACAGAGTGCCAAGTAAAATGAGACAAAATTGAAATGGAAGTTGTGGAAATGTCATTGTGAGATTGCATAAGAACTCAAATTGCTCTCACAAGCTAACGAATACCTAAACCCTTTTGATAAAACCCCTTTAGTTGTTATGATGTGACCATATATGAAAGCCATCTGTGATTTATCTGTTCTTACTATGCAACAAGCTTGGCAATGACAAGTTAAAAATAAAATGTATGTACATTTTAGAATGGAGAATGCAGGCATCGATCCCGCTACCTCTCGCATGCTAAGCGAGCGCTCTACCATTTGAGCTAATTCCCCTGTGTGCTCCCTCAGAATAACATTTCAAAAGTAATGTTAATGCCTACCACACTTTATTTGACATCAAATTGCCCATTACATGAGTGTTCAGTTCACTCCTAACTGATGCCTTACCTCCACTTAGGGGATGTTTTACAGTTCAGGTTGGCCTGTTTAGTACTTGAATAGGAGTAATATCGCTGTATGTTAATCTAGACTAATGCCCTACCTAATCTTGAAGTTACATTTCCCACCAATGGGAAACCAAAGATATACAATTTTTGGGAGTTATTGCATGTCTAATGGAAGATTAATTGCCATATTATGAGATCCAATGCAATAATCCTGAAAAAAATTCCTTGTTTTCGCCCAACGTGGGGCTCGAACCCACGACCCTGAGATTAAGAGTCTCATGCTCTACCGACTGAGCTAGCTGGGCTCCCTCTTTAAAGTAGTATGCAAACTGATCGTTTTTCATTAAGAAAACCAGTTCCTGGATATTCCTCAACTCTCGTTTTTCAAGGAACTTATCATTTATAGATCCCTCAGTGGACAGAGTGTCAAGTAAAATGAGACAAAATTGAAATGGAAGTTGTGGAAATGTCATTGTGAGATTGCATAAGAACTCAAATTGCTCTCACAAGCTAACGAATACCTAAATCCTTTTGATAAAACCCCTTTAGTTGTTATGATGTGACCATATATGAAAGCCATCTGTGATTTATCTGTTCTTACTATGCAACAAGCTTGGCAATGATAAGTTAAAAATAAAATGTATGTACATTTTAGAATGGAGAATGCGGGCATCGATCCCACTACCTCTCGCATGCTAAGCGAGCGCTCTACCATTTGAGCTAATTCCCCTGTGTCTTCCCTCAGAATAACATTTCAAAAGTAATGCTAATGCCTACCACACTTTATTTGACGTCAAATTGCCCATTACATGAGTGTTCAGTTCACTCCTAACTGATGCCTTACCTCCACTTAGGGGATGTTTTACAGTTCAGGTTGGCCTGTTTAGTACTTGAATAGGAGTAATATCGCTGTATGTTAATCTAGACTAATGCCCTACCTAATCTTGAAGTTACATTTCCCGGTGGGAGACCAAAGATATACAATTTTTGGGAGTTATTGCATGTCTAATGCAAGATTAATTGCCATATTATGAGAGCCAATGAAATAATCCTGCAAAAATTACTCGTTTTCGCCCAACGTGGGGCTCGAACCCACGACCCTGAGATTAAGAGTCTCATGCTCTACCGACTGAGCTAGCCGGGCTCTCTCTTTAAAGTAGTATGCAAACTGATCGTTTTTCATTAAGAAAACCAGTTCCTGGATATTCCTCAACTCTCGTTTTTCAAGGAACTTATCATTTATAGATCCCTCAGTGGACAGAGTGTCAAGTAAAATGAGACAAAATTGAAATGGAAGTTGTGGAAATGTCATTGTGAGATTGCATAAGAACTCAAATTGCTCTCACAAGCTAACGAATACCTAAATCCTTTTGATAAAACCCCTTTAGTTGTTATGATGTGACCATATATGAAAGCCATCTGTGATTTATCTGTTCTTACTATGCAACAAGCTTGGCAATGACAAGTTAAAAATAAAATGTATGTACATTTTAGAATGGAGAATGCGGGCATCGATCCCGCTACCTCTCGCATGCTAAGCAAGCGCTCTACCATTTGAGCTAATTCCCCTGTGTGCTCTCCTCAGAATAACATTTCAAAAGTAATGTTAATGCCTTCCACACTTTATTTGAAGTCAAATTGCCCATTACATGAGTGTTCAGTTCACTCCTAACTGATGCCTTACCTCCACTTAGGGGATGTTTTACAGTTCAGGTTGGCCTGTTTAGTACTTGAATAGGAGTAATATCGCTGTATGTTAATCTAGACTAATGCCTAACGTGGGGCTCGAACCCACGACCCTGAGATTAAGAGTCTCATGCTCTACCGACTGAGCTAGCCGGGCTCCATCTTGTAAGTAGTATGCAAACTGATCGTTTTTCATTAAGAAAACCAGTTCCTGGATATTCCTCAACTCTTGTTTTCCAAGGAACTTATCATTTATAGATCCCTCAGTGGACAGAGTGTCAAGTAAATGAGACAAAATTGAAATGGAAGTTGTGGAAATGTCATTGTGAGATTGCATACGAACTCAAATTGCTCTCACAAGCTAACGAATACCTAAACCCTTTTGATAAAACCCCTTTAGTTGTTATGATGTGACCATATATGAAAGCCATCTGTGATGTATCTGTTCTTACTATGCAACAAGCTTGGCAATGACAAGTTAAAAATAAAATGTATGCACATTTTAGAATGGAGAATGCGGGCATCGATCCCGCTACCTCTCGCATGCTAAGCGAGCGCTCTACCATTTGAGCTAATTCCCCTGTGTGCTCCCTCAGAATAACATTTCAAAAGTAATGTTAATGCCTACCACACTTTATTTGACGTCAAATTGCCCATTACATGAGTGTTCAGTTCACTCTTAACTGATGCCTTACCTCCACTTAGGGGATGTTTTACAGTTCAGGTTGGCCTGTTTAGTACTTGAATAGGAGTAATATCGCTGTATGTTAATCTAGACTAATGCCCTACCTAATCTTGAAGTTACATTTCCCACCAATGGGAAACCAAAGATATACAATTTTTGGGAGTTATTGCATGTCTAATGCAAGATTAATTGCCATATTATGAAACCAATGCAATAATCCTGCAAAAATTACTCGTTTTCGCCCAACGTGGGGCTCGAACATACGACCATGAGATTAAGAATCTCATGCTCTACAGACTGAGCTAGCCGGGCTCCCTCCTTAAAACATTATGCAAACTGATCATTTTTCATTAAGAAAACCAGTTCCTGGATATTCCTCAACTCTTGTTTTTCAAGGAACTTATCATTTATAGATCCCTCAGTGGACAGAGTGTCAAGTAAAATGAGACAAAATTGAAATGGAAGTTGTGTAAATGTCATTGTGAGATTGCATAAGAACTCAAATTGCTCTCACAAGCTAACGAATACCTAAATCCTTTTGATAAAACCCCTTTAGTTGTTATGATGTGACCATATATGAAAGCCATCTGTGATTTATCTGTTCTTACTATGCAACAAGCTTGGCAATGACAAGTTAAAAATAAAATGTATGTACATTTTAGAATGGAGAATGCGGGCATCGATCCCGCTACCTCTCGCATGCTAAGCGAGCGCTCTACCATTTGAGCTAATTCCCCTGTGTGTTCCCTCAGAGTAACATTTCAAAAGTAATGCTAATGCCTACCACACTTTATTTGACGTCAAATTGCCCATTACATGAGTGTTCAGTTCACTCCTAACTGATGCCTTACCTCCACTTAGGGGATGTTTTACAGTTCAGGTTGGCCTGTTTAGTACTTGAATAGGAGTAATATCGCTGTATGTTAATCTAGACTAATGCCCTACCTAATCTTGAAGTTACATTTCCCGGTGGGAAACCAAAGATATACAATTTTTGGGAGTTATTGCATGTCTAATGCAAGATTAATTGCCATATTATGAGAGCCAATGAAATAATCCTGTAAAAATTACTCGTTTTCGCCCAACGTGGGGCTCGAACCCACGACCCTGAGATTAAGAGTCTCATGCTCTACCGACTGAGCTAGCCGGGCTCTCTCTTTAAAGTAGTATGCAAACTGATCGTTTTTCATTAAGAAAACCAGTTCCTGGATATTCCTCAACTCTCGTTTTTCAAGGAACTTATCATTTATAGATCCCTCAGTGGACAGAGTGTCAAGTAAAATGAGACAAAATTGAAATGGAAGTTGTGGAAATGTCATTGTGAGATTGCATAAGAACTCAAATTGCTCTCACAAGCTAACGAATACCTAAATCCTTTTGATAAAACCCCTTTAGTTGTTATGATGTGACCATATATGAAAGCCATCTGTGATTTATCTGTTCTTACTATGCAACAAGCTTGGCAATGATAAGTTAAAAATAAAATGTATGTACATTTTAGAATGGAGAATGCGGGCATCGATCCCGCTACCTCTCGCATGCTAAGCGAGCGCTCTACCATTTGAGCTAATTCCCCTGTGTGCTCCCTCAGTATAACATTTCAAAAGTAATGTGAATGCCTACCACACTTTATTTGACATCAAATTGCCCATTACATGAGTGTTCAGTTCACTCCTAACTGATGCCTTACCTCCACTTAGGGGATGTTTTACAGTTCAGGTTGGCCTGTTTAGTACTTGAATAGGAGTAATATCGCTGTATGTTAATCTAGACTAATGCCCTACCTAATCTTGAAGTTACATTTCCCACCAATGGGAAACCAAAGATATACAATTTTTGGGAGTTATTGCATGTCTAATGCAAGATTAATTGCCATATTATGAGATCCAATGCAATAATCCTGAAAAAAATTACTTGTTTTCGCCCAACGTGGGGCTCGTACCCACGACCCTGAGATTAAGAGTCTCATGCTCTACCGACTGAGCTAGCCGGGCTCCCTCTTTAAAGTATTATGCAAACTGATCGTTTTTCATTAAGAAAACCAGTTCCTGGATATTCCTCAACTCTTGTTTTTCAAGGAACTTATCATTTATAGATCCCTCAGTGGACAGAGTGTCAAGTAAATGAGACAAAATTGAAATGGAAGTTGTGGAAATGTCATTGTGAAATTGCATACAAACTCAAATTGCTCTCACAAGCTAACGAATACCTAAACCCTTTTGATAAAACCCCTTTAGTTGTTATGATGTGACCATATATGAAAGCCATCTGTGATTTATCTGTTCTTACTATGCAACAAGCTTGGCAATGACAAGTTAAAAATAAAATGTATGTACATTTTAGAATGGAGAATGCGGGCATCGATCCCGCTACCTCTCGCATGCTAAGCGAGCGCTCTACCATTTGAGCTAATTCCCCTGTGTGCTCCCTCAAAGTAACATTTCAAAAGTAATGCTAATGCCTACCACACTTTATTTGACGTCAAATTGCCCATTACATGAGTGTTCAGTTCACTCCTAACTGATGCCTTACCTCCACTTAGGGGATGTTTTACAGTTCAGGTTGGCCTGTTTAGTACTTGAATAGGAGTAATATCGCTGTATGTTAATCTAGACTAATGCCCTACCTAATCTTGAAGTTACATTTCCCACCAATGGGAAACCAAAGATATACAATTTTTGGGAGTTATTGCATGTCTAATGCAAGATTAATTGCCATATTATGAGATCCAATGCAATAATCCTGCAAAAATTACTTGTTTTCGCCCAACGTGGGGCTCCCACGACCCTGAGATTAAGAGTTTCATGCTCTACCGACTGAGCTAGCCGGGCTCCCTCTTTAAAGTAGTATGCAAACTGATCGTTTTTCATTAAGAAAACCAGTTCCTGGATATTCCTCAACTCTCGTTTTTCAAGGAACTTATCATTTATAGATCCCTCAGTGGACAGAGTGCCAAGTAAAATGAGACAAAATTGAAATGGAAGTTGTGGAAATGTCATTGTGAGATTGCATAAGAACTCAAATTGCTCTCACAAGCTAACGAATACCTAAACCCTTTAGATAAAACCCCTTTAGTTGTTATGATGTGACCATATATGAAAGCCATCTGTGATTTATCTGTTCTTACTATGCAACAAGCTTGGCAATGACAAGTTAAAAATAAAATATACGTACATTTTAGAATGGAGAATGCGGGCATCGATCCCGCTACCTCTCGCATGCTAAGCGAGCGCTCTACCATTTGAGCTAATTCCCCTGTGTGCTCCCTCAGTATAACATTTCAAAAGTAATGTGAATGCCTACCACACTTTATTTGACATCAAATTGCCCATTACATGAGTGTTCAGTTCACTCCTAACTGATGCCTTACCTCCACTTAGGGGATGTTTTACAGTTCAGGTTGGCCTGTTTAGTACTTGAATAGGAGTAATATCGCTGTATGTTAATCTAGACTAATGCCCTACCTAATCTTGAAGTTACATTTCCCACCAATGGGAAACCAAAGATATACAATTTTTGGGAGTTATTGCATGTCTAATGCAAGATTAATTGCCATATTATGAGATCCAATGCAATAATCCTGAAAAAAATTACTTGTTTTCGCCCAACGTGGGGCTCTTACCCACGACCCTGAGATTAAGAGTCTCATGCTCTACCGACTGAGCTAGCCGGGCTCCCTCTTTAAAGTATTATGCAAACTGATCGTTTTTCATTAAGAAAACCAGTTCCTGGATATTCCTCAACTCTTGTTTTTCAAGGAACTTATCATTTATAGATCCCTCAGTGGACAGAGTGTCAAGTAAATGAGACAAAATTGAAATGGAAGTTGTGGAAATGTCATTGTGAGATTGCATACAAACTCAAATTGCTCTCACAAGCTAACGAATACCTAAACCCTTTTGATAAAACCCCTTTAGTTGTTATGATGTGACCATATATGAAAGCCATCTGTGATTTATCTGTTCTTACTATGCAACAAGCTTGGCAATGACAAGTTAAAAATAAAATGTATGTACATTTTAGAATGGAGAATGCGGGCATCGATCCCGCTACCTCTCGCATGCTAAGCGAGCGCTCTACCATTTGAGCTAATTCCCCTGTGTGCTCCCTCAAAGTAACATTTCAAAAGTAATGCTAATGCCTACCACACTTTATTTGACGTCAAATTGCCCATTACATGAGTGTTCAGTTCACTCCTAACTGATGCCTTACCTCCACTTAGGGGATGTTTTACAGTTCAGGTTGGCCTGTTTAGTACTTGAATAGGAGTAATATCGCTGTATGTTAATCTAGACTAATGCCCTACCTAATCTTGAAGTTACATTTCCCACCAATGGGAAACCAAAGATATACAATTTTTGGGAGTTATTGCATGTCTAATGCAAGATTAATTGCCATATTATGAGATCCAATGCAATAATCCTGCAAAAATTACTTGTTTTCGCCCAACGTGGGGCTCCCACGACCCTGAGATTAAGAGTTTCATGCTCTACCGACTGAGCTAGCCGGGCTCCCTCTTTAAAGTAGTATGCAAACTGATCGTTTTTCATTAAGAAAACCAGTTCCTGGATATTCCTCAACTCTCGTTTTTCAAGGAACTTATCATTTATAGATCCCTCAGTGGACAGAGTGCCAAGTAAAATGAGACAAAATTGAAATGGAAGTTGTGGAAATGTCATTGTGAGATTGCATAAGAACTCAAATTGCTCTCACAAGCTAACGAATACCTAAACCCTTTAGATAAAACCCCTTTAGTTGTTATGATGTGACCATATATGAAAGCCATCTGTGATTTATCTGTTCTTACTATGCAACAAGCTTGGCAATGACAAGTTAAAAATAAAATATATGTACATTTTAGAATGGAGAATGCGGGCATCGATCCCGCTACCTCTCGCATGCTAAGCGAGCGCTCTACCATTTGAGCTAATTCCCCTGTGTGCTCCCTCAGTATAACATTTCAAAAGTAATGTGAATGCCTACCACACTTTATTTGACATCAAATTGCCCATTACATGAGTGTTCAGTTCACTCCTAACTGATGCCTTACCTCCACTTAGGGGATGTTTTACAGTTCAGGTTGGCCTGTTTAGTACTTGAATAGGAGTAATATCGCTGTATGTTAATCTAGACTAATGCCCTACCTAATCTTGAAGTTACATTTCCCACCAATGGGAAACCAAAGATATACAATTTTTGGGAGTTATTGCATGTCTAATGCAAGATTAATTGCCATATTATGAGATCCAATGCAATAATCCTGAAAAAAATTACTTGTTTTCGCCCAACGTGGGGCTTGAACCTACGACCCTGAGATTAAGAGTCTCATGCTCTACCGACTGAGCTAGCCGGGCTCCCTCTTTAAAGTAGTATGCAAACTGATCGTTTTTCATTAAGAAAACCAGTTCCTGGATATTCCTCAAGTCTTGTTTTTCAAGGAACTTATCATTTATAGATCCCTCAGTGGACAGAGTGTCAAGTAAATGAGACAAAATTGAAATGGAAGTTGTGGAAATGTCATTGTGAGATTGCATACGAACTCAAATTGCTCTCACAAGCTAACGAATACCTAAACCCTTTTGATAAAACCCCTTTAGTTGTTATGATGTGACCATATATGAAAGCCATCTGTGATTTATCTGTTCTTACTATGCAACAAGCTTGGCAATGACAAGTTAAAAATAAAATGTATGTACATTTTAGAATGGAGAATGCGGGCATCGATCCCGCTACCTCTCGCATGCTAAGCGAGCGCTCTACCATTTGAGCTAATTCCCCTGTGTGCTCCCTCTGGAGTTCTGGACTTTTTTTGGTTCTGTCCAGAGGTGTCAGGGATAACACCCGAAGACCCCGGAGTTCTACCTGCCTCGGTGCACAAACAAACAGAAACACGGGCTTCTCGATGGTGGCGTCAAAGACCAAAGGTTTATTACTGCAGGGATACAGAAGTCACAGAAACTACACATGGGCAGTATCTAGGAGCCTGTTCAATTTGTACAAAGAGGGTTGTTCCTTATATACTGAATATTGGGCTTCAGGCAAATTCCTTACATGTTAGCACATTCCAAAACCTTTGTATCTTAAACAATAAATATTTGGCGTTGCACAGGAATCGTCAACAATATCTGATGTCAAAACATTACGAACGAGGGGTTCCCACTATTCCATCATAATCCCATGTCAACTTTTCATTCAAGACCCGGACCGCCTCATCGTAAATTTCGTTACCTCCCCCTAATAAAAGCCCAGAAGGAAAGGAGCAGAGCCAGGTGTAGAAGATAGAACAGTAGGATAAGAGATGTTTGTGGGTCATAAATGGGCAAGGTTACCAGCTTCGGCCGCCTAATCATGATCAGGCCAACGGACACAAGAACCAGTATAGCAGGACTGACCTCAGGGGGGGAAGACAACTTTTGCCGAGTCATGCTGCCACAGCGTTCCTGGCCTAAGGTGCACGTGTCACTAGCAAGGTGAATCGCCGGCTAAAGCCTACGTGTCCTTAATTGAAAAGAGGTCATTGCGTGTCCATTGACTATGTGAGGGCAAGGAATACAAAATGGCTTCCGTGTTCTAAGATGGATGCCATGGGTAGAACAGAAATGTGTTTGTAACAGGAGTGCTCTTGCTCGTAGCATAGCGAAAACACCAGGATATACTAAATGGATCATTTGCGGTTCACTGATACCAAAATTATGTATTTGCGACAATGTTAAAAACACGGGTTCAAATCGTCACGGAACCTCAGACCCTCCTTTTGCCCTTACATAGGCAATTACTCAGTCTATATCAGAATCTAACTCTATGCTCATTAGGTCAGTGACATGTTGTTGCATCATCATCTTGTCTCGTACCTTTTCTCCAAATGCAGGTGGTTTTCTGAAACAGGTTGCAGCACAGAGACTACACAGAGCGGGACCACATTGGATAATAAGGCAGCACGAGAACAGAAATACTAGGATGACACCAATGACCATCAGAAACTTCCATCCCCACGCTGATACCAGAGTCCAAAACCACTCCATGAAGGACCAGTTTCCCTTGTCTACGTGTATGGAGTCGGAAATCTTGTGTAGCTTAGAGATCGCTTCATAGACAGTTGGAGCATTATTGGGAATAAAAACACAGCAGCTCGATTGGATCATTCTGCATACCCCACCTCGATCTGCAAGTATTACGTCTAGAACCATTCGGTTCTGCAACGTCATGAGACGATCCGCCTGAAGCTCAGCTGTTAAGTTACTAAGGGCACCAGCAGTTTCTGTAATAGTAGATTCAACTACCCGTGTTAGTTGACGTAGATTTCTACTATTGGCCATAGGCCCCCAAAACGGAAGGAAACCTTTGAAGAAGTCTCCAGCTTCCTGACCAGCGGTATCTTCCTTGCTGAAGACACCTCTTGCTACTCTGGTCTTATGATAATTTGAAGAAGCAGTGTATGTCGGAGGTAACAATCGAGCAATATAACATGATCCTGAGAAGTCAGCAGGCAGCCATGTATACGCTCTGTCTTGACAGATGAAGTAAGTACCCCTAGCAGTAAGGAAGGCAGGGGAGGAGTTAGACGGAAATACGTAAGTCTCAACGCACTCACTCCTCCCTAGCTGAGTTCTCAGATTTCTCCCATTTCCTTGCAAACAGACCTGACCTCGGTGAGGCACGACCCAAACTGAAGTGGAGCTTTTACGCTTGCTTTCTCCCAAACTAAGGCGATACTCGGTAGAGTTCCAACTCAAATACACCCGTAATTCATTTCTAGGGTAAGATGGAGTATTATTGACGTCTTTAATCATGTCAATAATTCCCTGGACTAAAGCTTTGTTGGCTGAGTTGTATTTAGTGGACCGTGGCGGACGCGGAGGATAGGTCTCAAGGGCATATGAAAAAATGGTCTGAAAGGCCTGAAATGATCCATTATAGCTAAAAGGCAAGACTAGATAGGGAATGCCTTTATCCATAGTGTGAGGTATCAAGCCACACACCCAGCAGTCTGTAGTATTAACTACCAGTTGGTGTTGATGCAAGAGCTGTACAAATGTATTGTTAATAAATTCTGAGCGTCGAGCTTGTTCGTGTTCAGGAAACGAGTGAAAAGAATGTATAGAAGAAACCGTAGAAGTAGTAGGATCAAGGGGAGGTACTGTAGTTATCGGCATAAAAATCAAATGTACACCAAAGATGATTCCACCCACCAACGTTATCAAAACAATTAAAAATGTAACTGCACATTGCATTAGAAAGCATTTGCTGTGAAGTATTCTGTACAGTCTATTTCTGCGAACATAAATTACATTCTTTCGTTGCAGCTCAGGAAGCTCCATCTTCTATAATCCGCTCGTGACCACTGATGATGTGTACGTAGATGAAAATGCCTCTATCAGCCCTGGGAGTTCCCAGAACTAACAGAAAGATCGACCTTGTGTCTGACCCCCGCAGATTCAACTAAGCACACAGCCACGACCCTACGGCTACCCAGACGGCAAGGCAAAATTTAAAACAACAAAATAATAGCAAACTTCCTGGCTGGAGGCAAGGTACCACAAATTCAAATGTGAAAATAGGCAGTTTCCTGCTTTATTTGTCCATATTGCGAGGCCGCAAATTGTATCTCAGTTTTGCAGGAGCTGTCTGATCTGGAAACAATGTATTTTCAGCCGACGTTGCAATGTTCACGTTTGCAGATGGCAAATGTTCTTTTGGTGCAGATGGCAAATGTTCAGGGTTTAAAAGAGCAGTTTCAGGAGGAGAGTCAGAGTTTGATGTATCCGTGATCAGTTCTGCATCACTGAAAGGTATGAACCTGGGGACTTGTTCTGTTTCAGAGGTACCGATTCCTTTCTTTACCCAGTTGTCGTAAGGAAGTGGCAGAGGCACACGTTTGACGTGTGTCGTATGGATCCAATTCTTCCGTCCGGCCACACGAATAGCAGTTCTCGTTGCCAATAAGACTTGGAAGGGGCCAACGAATCTGGGCTGAAGATTTTTCGTTCTTGCAAAGTTTCTAATGACTACTTGATCTCCAGGTTTCAGCTGATGACCTGGACTCTCCGGTGGCTTTGGCAATGCATCGAAAACCTGTTGGTGAATAAGGCTCAATTTAGCAGTCAAGTCGAAAAGGTAATCAATTAACATTGGGTATTCCAGCTGCTTAAATTCTTTCGGTCTAGGTACCCCCCAAACATTTGCAGGACGACCAAAAATTATTTCATATGGACTAAGCCCTACTCTAGAATGTACAGTTGCTCTTGTTGATAACAAAGCCAAAGGCAGTGCGTCTGGCCAGGGCAAACCCGTGGACGCTTGCATCTTAGCAAGTTTCAGTTTAAGGGTGCCATTGTAACCCTCAACTAAACCCGCGGACTGGGGATGATTCGCACTATGAAACTTTTGTCTAATCCCTAGGCCGGCACACACACTCTGCATAACTTTCCCTACGAACTCACTTCCGTTATCTGACCATACAATCCGTGGCATTCCGAATCTGGGGAAGTATTCTTTAAGGAGGATTTTGGCAGTGGACAAAGCAGTATTGTCCTTTAGCGGGTATGCTTCGATCCATCTGGAGAAAGCACAAACTACCACTAGGACGTATTTTAAATTGTTGCAACGATCCATATGAATGAAGTCTAACTGAATTACTTCAAAGGGGCAGGAAGGAGGAGCGAAGTGACCTGCAGGTGTGGGGATTCCCTTGCCAGGATTATGCATCAAGCATACCATACAATTTCTCACCACTCTCTCTGCACACTTACTAATCCCATCATTCTTCCAGACCGGAGCCAACATCTTACAAATCCCTTTTGAACTGATGTGCGCTGTTCCATGTGCCATCGTTACTACTGCAAGCACATACGCATCAGGCAACATCCAACGCTGTTGTTCCGACAAGTCAATCCAACACCCACTCGAGTCCAATTTACCCGTGCTCTCTTTCCATGCAAGCTTTTCCTCCTCAGTCGCCTCTTTCTGAATTTCTTTCACGCTTTCCACTGTGTCTTCACACATTCCAGACTCAGAAATCCATCTTGCAGACGTTGCAACATACATTCTACTCATCATATTTCTAGCTGTCTGTTTTGCAGTCTCATCGGCAAAAGCATTCCCACGACCAACATCATCCGTGATTGCTTTATGAGCACTGCATTTCACAATCGCAACTTCAGTCGGCAAGGTTAGAGATTCCAACAAGTCATTAACTAGCTGACCATGTTGGATCTTAGTCCCATGGGACGTAATGAAACCTCTCTCTTTCCACAAACGGCCAAAACTATGGGCCACGCCGAACGCGTACTGACTATCTGTGAACACATTCACTCTCTTTCCCTTAGCTAAAACGCACGCTCTTGTTAGCGCGATCAATTCTGCAGCCTGGGCAGAATTCTGACTCACTCTCGCAGTCTCCACAATCGTACTCAAGGTCGTTACTGCATAAGCAGCAGTCACGTCACCATTCTCCAATTTGAAGCAAGACCCATCAACATACAACGTACCATCTGGATCTGATAATGGAGTGTCTTTTAAATCAATTCGTCCTTTTGTTTCTTCCTCAGTTCTGAAACAACAGTCGTGTGGTTCGGAATCACTCGACTCTTGACTAGTCGGCAACAATGTTGCTGGATTCAATACATTGCATCTTTTGATCTGAATATGACTCGCTAGCAATGTCAGTTCGTAACCTGATAATCTAGCACTGGTAAGGTGCTGCGTCTTGGTTCGGTTCATGAGTGTATCCACAGCATGAGGAACCATAACCACTAGCATGTTGTTCATTACTAAACCAGCAGATTGTCGAATGGAGGCTGCAGCTGCGGCTGTAGCTCTCAAGCAACTAGGCAACGCTCTAGCTACCGGATCTAACGTTGATGAGAAATACGCACACGGGCGTTGTTTATCACCAAATTTCTGTGTCAAAACACTCAACGCACAACCTTCTCTCTCATGGACATAGAGCGTGAATGGCTTACTGTAATCGGGTGTACCCAATACAGGAGCTGAACACAGTGCATTTCGTAACTCAGAAAAACTCTCCTGACATTCGGCAGACCATGGCACTGGACTCGGAACATTTTTCCCAGTCAAAGCTACCAACGGTTTCGCCAAAAGAGAAAAATTTGGGATCCATTGCCTACAATATGAGGTAATACCTAAAAAGGCACGTACTTCTCTCTGCGTGCTAGGAACATTCATCTGTGTAATTGCTTTTATTCTCTCTGGGGTCAACTTCCTTCCCTCCTTTGACAAGAGATGACCTAGGTAGGTCACTTCTTGGCAACAGTATTGCATTTTTGAAGGTGACACTTTGTGATTCAAACTTGACAAATGATGCAATAAAGAAATTGTAGCTGTTTTGCAAGTTTCCTTGTCATCGGCAGCCACTAGAAGATCATCGACATATTGTACCAAAGCAGAACCAGGAGGAAGTACAAAGGAATCTAACTGGCTTTTTAATGCTTGACTGTAAATGGATGGGCTTTCACAATAACCTTGTGGAGCGCGTTTAAACCTGAAGCTTCGTCCTCCTAGAGAGAAACCGAAGATATCTCTGCTTTCCTTGGCTATCGGAATGCTGAAAAAGGCATTTTTCAGGTCAACAACCGAAAACCATGCTGCTGTAGCAGGAATCAACGTTAACAATGCAGTAATGTCTGGAACCACAGGAAACTGCGGAATCACAATTTTATTAACCTCTCTAAGATCAATTACAAACCTATATACTGGAGGCTTTGTTGGGTCAGTTCGTTTCAGAATAGGCAGTACAGGACTATTACAGACATTACCTCTAGTCTCTTCTACAACGTCTTTCTTGATCAGATCTTGTACTATCAGTAGGAGCGCACGCTCACCTTCACTAGAGATTCTGTATTGTGGAATTCGTGGAAATTTTACATTCGCTTTCGAAGTTACTACATATGGTGGGATTTCTAAAAGACCTACATCATTAGGACCAGTCGCCCAAAGAGTATCAGGGAGTGAACGCAGCTCTGGTGGGAGTGCATCCATCGACAAGTACATTGGAGAGATGATTCTTTTACCCAACGTAAGCTGTACTCCTTCTGGAGAACAGTACAATGTCGCATATAGGCGTTTTAACAAGTCTAAACCAAGCAGATTTTCATTACAACCTGTCGTCAAAATCAGGGGAGCTTTCAAGTGGCAGGGTCCAACAGAAATAGACAAAGGACCAGAAACAGGGTTGTGAACAGGGGCGCCTGAAAAACCTACTGAAACGTTTGTTGAGCCAGACAAAGGTGCGCCAGGGAGTTTCGCACGTATGATAGAACTTTTTGCTGCACCAGTATCCAACAGAAACGGTTCGACTATACCTGATGTTGCTACTGCGACATAAGGCCCACTCTGATCTACTGGAACTGATACTACTCCCTCTCTTTGTCCATGGCTGTCCTAGTACTCCCTTGGCTGAACTTCCTCACTAGCTTCATAGTAGTCTTCAACATGATACTGTTGAGACCTATTCTGTTGAGCAGATTGTCCATTTTGCTGATCGAAATGATTAGAAGGGCGATCACTTGTCTGTGGAGGCATAGCACCTCTTCCTCGACCTCTAGAGTTTTGCATAGAACTACCACGACCTCTCTGAGCTGCCGCAGCATTATTTTGTGCCCGTACCGGACACTCAGTCTTATAATGGCCTTCCATTTTGCAATAAGCACACTGATTCCATTGGTATTGTGGCCTCTGAGAATTATAATCCGTTCTTTGATATGACCCTTGCTGTGTATTAGTCTGATTCGTGCGAGGCGGATATGCTTGCTGTAAAAGAACTTTAGTTTTTAAATCTTTCGTCTTTTTATCTGATTTTACTTTCTCCTCTTTATCCCTATTTTCATAGTACTGGGCAGTTGCAAGTATTTGCGCAGTCGTAGAGACAGCCCACGCACTTTCGGAATTCTTTAATTTACCACTAAGTTCTGGCAACAAATTGTGCACAAATTTATCAACAAATAATCTCTGGCCTCCTTCTGTGCTCATATCCTGACCACTATGATCCACGAAAGTCTCCTCGAATCTTGTGAAAAAGTCAGAGACGCTTTCGTCTTTCTTCTGTTTACACGCTGACAATTTGTCCCAGTTAACGCGTAATGCTGGCATTAGGGTTTTCATTAAGTCGATTATTCTACCGGGCAAATTAGCAATTAAGGGTTCAGGTTTAGAACCACCTATTTGTTGACCATCCGCTGCAATTATAGCTGCCCAATCACCACCTAGGGCAACTGGATGATTCTCTTTACGGATTTTAGCCCAAATTGGTTGCGGTACTACATTACCAAATAGCAGATCTATGTCAGCAAGATTTAATACACAAGCGTCAACTGTCTGAGCCAACTCTTTGTAGTATCCTGCAGGATTTTTACGCGGATCTGGCAAGGCCTGTTTCACTGCTAATACTTCAGCTCGCTTCCATGGAATATGTATCCATACTCTCTGGAATTGGGCTGGAGCGGCTGCAATACCAAGGTTTGCATCAGCTTGCACAGCTTCACGCCAAATTGGTGGAACCTCTCTCATTGGGTATTGACGATTTTGTTTCGTACTACGTTTCTCTAACTCCCTCGATGAACGAAGGGATGGGTCATTCCTATAACTTAAAATCAGTTCCATCACTTCTTTTATATTTTGACCAACTATCATACCTGCAGCAAATTCTTTCTGAACATTAATTAATTCTTCTAGATTTGATTCAGGGTCATCCTCTTCCAATTCCTCACGTAGAAGGAAGCACATTTCATCAAACACATATCGTTGTGTCGGTTCATTCCATTGCATAAATGTATCTAGTACATCTTGTACATTATATCTTCCAACTTTCGAAACCCATCTAAGAGCAGTGGAATCTAATATTCCTCTTTCTTCACTACTGGGAAGCTGACTACGTCTCTGTACAGAGTCAGAGGTAGGAGTCTTAATCAGAGTTCTATAGAAGGGAGATAGAATATTAGAGACAGAATCAGTGATTCTCCGACGAACAGAAAGTGGAGTCATAATATTAGCAGAAGCAGTAAATAGAGTAGCAGTTGGAACAGATAGATCAGGAACAGTAGGAGTAGCGGGCAAAACAGCTTGTGAAACAGCAGGTGTGAGCGATATAGGCATAGGTAAAGAAGCCGGCAACCCTGGAAGAGGGGGTGCCGAAGGAACATTAATATTGACCACAGGAGGTACAGGAACTTGATTCAGAGGAGCAGGAACACCAGGTTGTCCAGCAACCGGAAATTGAACATTCGGTATAGGTGGAGCCGTAGCACCCTGTGCATACGGTGGGGGTGATCGTAACAAGTAAGACAACAGGGTATCCTTTTCAGGGTCCTCTACTATCTTAGCTGTACTCGATGGCAAAGCAGGATAGCACTTGTCTATCGCTAAATTACGCTCTCTATTGGCCACCTCCATTGCCTTCTCAGACTCGTTGAGTTGCAGCTGCTTAGCAGACTGTTCTAAAGTCAACTCTTGCTCTTTCTGTTCTTTCTTCAACTTTTTAATTTCTCTCTGTTTAGATTCTTTTCGCCAATAACGGAAAGAATCAAACATTGCCGGCCGGGCTTTCTTCTTGAATAATTTCGTTTCTAAATTATCAAGAACTTGAGGTTCAAAACTACCATGCAGTGGCCAACTAAGGACACCATCTTTCTCTGTGTAGTGGATCCATACCTCGTTATAAGAGATAGGGCCTACACCAAATTTGCAATATAGATCATAAAGGGGAGTTCCAATCGGAGGAACCGAACACGAGTCCTCCAACTGGGAATCACTGTTGCAACTGAAACAAGACAACATACAATTTTTCCGACTTACCATTTTATAATCCGGAACACAAAACAGATAAAACACAAACCAAAAGAAAGGTGCGCACTCGAACCAAGAACTTAGGCCTACCAGAACAGACAAACGTATCGATACCCGAACTGAACTGAATGATTATCGTAACCAGAATAACCAGCGACAATCTTATGAAACCGAACCGAAACCAAGAACTAAAAGGATTATCGAAACAGAAACAACCCTCGCGAAGTAATCAACTATCAACCACTTAATACTTAACTGAGGCACTGAAGACGTCACCAAGGAGAAACCCGTCACGTCTCGCCGTACTTAAGGACTGCACCTCGGGTCCAAGACAGGGCGACGGTCAAGGCAACGAACCACTGTAGCCGTCTGAACGGGAACCCTCGTGGAAGAGAACGTCGGGCCACTTTTGCGATATGCCGGGATCGATGAAGTGGGGCGCCTCCCTCTGAAATCTTCACACGAAGCTTCTCGAACTCTTCAGGCTTTTGGACCAGTACCGAATGACGTCGCCCCACGTTGGGCGCCAATTGGAGTTCTGGACTTTTTTTGGTTCTGTCCAGAGGTGTCAGGGATAACACCCGAAGACCCCGGAGTTCTACCTGCCTCGGTGCACAAACAAACAGAAACACGGGCTTCTCGATGGTGGCGTCAAAGACCAAAGGTTTATTACTGCAGGGATACAGAAGTCACAGAAACTACACATGGGCAGTATCTAGGAGCCTGTTCAATTTGTACAAAGAGGGTTGTTCCTTATATACTGAATATTGGGCTTCAGGCAAATTCCTTACATGTTAGCACATTCCAAAACCTTTGTATCTTAAACAATAAATATTTGGCGTTGCACAGGAATCGTCAACAATATCTGATGTCAAAACATTACAAACGAGGGGTTCTCACTATTCCATCATAATCCCATGTCAACTTTTCATTCAAGACCCGGACCGACTCATCGTAAATTTCGTTACCTCCCCCTAATAAAAGCCCAGAAGGAAAGGAGCAGAGCCAGGTGTAGAAGATAGAACAGTAGGATAAGAGATGTTTGTGGGTCATAAATGGGCAAGGTTACCAGCTTCGGCCGCCTAATCATGATCAGGCCAACGGACACAAGAACCAGTATAGCAGGACTGACCTCAGGCGGGGAAGACAACTTTTGCCGAGTCATGCTGCCACAGCGTTCCTGGCCTAAGGTGCACGTGTCACTAGCAAGGTGAATCGCCGGCTAAAGCCTACGTGTCCTTAATTGAAAAGAGGTCATTGCGTGTCCATTGACTATGTGAGGGCAAGGAATACAAAATGGCTTCCGTGTTCTAAGATGGATGCCATGGGTAGAACAGAAATGTGTTTGTAACAGGAGTGCTCTTGCTCGTAGCATAGCGAAAACACCAGGATATACTAAATGGATCATTTGCGGTTCACTGATACCAAAATTATGTATTTGCGACAATGTTAAAAACACGGGTTCAAATCGTCACGGAACCTCACCTCAGAATAACATTTCAAAAGTAATGTTAATGCCTACCACACTTTATTTGACGTCAAATTGCCCATTACATGAGTGTTCAGTTCACTCTTAACTGATGCCTTACCTCCACTTAGGGGATGTTTTACAGTTCAGGTTGGCCTGTTTAGTACTTGAATAGGAGTAATATCGCTGTATGTTAATCTAGACTAATGCCCTACCTAATCTTGAAGTTACATTTCCCACCAATGGGAAACCAAAGATATACAATTTTTGGGAGTTATTGCATGTCTAATGCAAGATTAATTGCCATATTATGAGATCCAATGCAATAATCCTGCAAAAATTACTCCTTTTCGCCCAACGTGGGGCTCGAACATACGACCCTGAGATTAAGAATCTCATGCTCTACCGACTGAGCTAGCCGGGCTCCCTCCTTAAAATATTATGCAAACTGATCATTTTTCATTAAGAAAACCAGTTCCTGGATATTCCTCAACTCTTGTTTTTCAAGGAACTTATCATTTATAGATCCCTCAGTGGACAGAGTGTCAAGTAAAATGAGACAAAATTGAAATGGAAGTTGTGGAAATGTCATTGTGAGATTGCATAAGAACTCAAATTGCTCTCACAAGCTAACGAATACCTAAACCCTTTTGATAAAACCCCTTTAGTTGTTATGATGTGACCATATATGAAAGCCATCTGTGATTTATCTGTTCTTACTATGCAACAAGCTTGGCAATGACAAGTTAAAAATAAAATGTATGTACATTTTAGAATGGAGAATGCGGGCATCGATCCCTCTACCTCTCGCATGCTAAGCGAGCGCACTACCATTTGAGCTAATTCCCCTGTGTTCTCCCTCAGAATAACATTTCAAAAGTAATGTTAATGCCTACGACACTTTATTTGACGTCAAATTGCCCATTACATGAGTGTTCAGTTCACTCCTAACTGATGCCTTACCTCCACTTAGGGGATGTTTTACAGTTCAGGTTGGCCTGTTTAGTACTTGAATAGGAGTAATATCGCTGACTAATGCCCTACCTAATCTTGAAGTTACATTTCCCACCAATGGGAAACCAAAGATATACAATTTTTGGGAGTTATTGCATGTCTAATGCAAGATTAATTGCCATATTATGAGATCCAATGCAATAATCCTGCAAAAATGACTCGTTTTCGCCCAACGTGGGGCTTGAACCAACAACGCTGAGATTAAGAGTCTCATGCTCTACCGACTGAGCTAGCCGGGCTCTCTCTTTAAAGTAGTATGCAAACTGATCGTTTTTCATTAAGAAAACCAGTTCCTGGATATTCCTCAACTCTCGTTTTTCAAGGAACTTATCATTTATAGATCCCTCAGTGGACAGAGTGTCAAGTAAAATGAGACAAAATTGAAATGGAAGTTGTGGAAATGTCATTGTGAGATTGCATAAGAACTCAAATTGCTCTCACAAGCTAACAAATACCTATATCCTTTTGATAAAACCCCTTTAGTTGTTATGATGTGACCATATATGAAAGCCATCTGTGATTTATCTGTTCTTACTATGCAACAAGCTTGGCAATGACAAGTTAAAAATAAAATGTATGTACATTTTAGAATGGAGAATGCGGGCATCGATCCCACTACCTTTCGCATGCTAAGCAAGCGCTCTACCATTTGAGCTAATTCCCCTCTGTGCTCTCCTCAGAAAAACATTTCAAAAGTAATGTTAATGCCTTCCACACTTTATTTGAAGTCAAATTGCCCATTACATGAGTGTTCAGTTCACTCCTAACTGATGCCTTACCTCCACTTAGGGGATGTTTTACAGTTCAGGTTGGCCTGGTTAGTACTTGAATAGGAGTAATATCGCTGTATGTTAATCTAGACTAATGCCCTACCTAATCTTGAAGTTACATTTCCCACCAATGGGAAACCAAAGATATACAATTTTTGGGAGTTATTGCATGTCTAATGCAAGATTAATTGCCATATTATGAGATCCAATGCAATAATCCTGCAAAAACTACTTGTTTTCGCCCAACGTGGGGCTTGAACCCACGACCCTGAGATTAAGAGTCTCATGCTCTACCGACTGAGCTAGCCGGGCACCCTCTTTAAAACAGTATGCAAACTGATCGTTTTTCATTAAGAAAACCAGTTCCTGGATATTCCTCAACTCTTGTTTTTCAAGGAACTTATCATTTATAGATCCCTCAGTGGACAGAGTGTCAAGTAAAATGAGACAAAATTGAAATGGAAGTTGTGGAAATGTCATTGTGAGATTGCATAAGAACTCAAATTGCTCTCACAAGCTAACGAATACCTAAACCCTTTTGATAAAACCCCTTTAGTTGTTATGATGTGACCATATATGAAAGCCATCTGTGATTTATCTGTTCTTACTATGCAACAAGCTTGGCAATGACAAGTTAAAAATAAAATGTATGTACATTTTAGAATGGAGAATGCGGGCATCGATCCCTCTACCTCTCGCATGCTAAGCGAGCGCACTACCATTTGAGCTAATTCCCCTGTGTGCTCCCTCAGAATAACATTTCAAAAGTAATGTTAATGCCTACGACACTTTATTTGACGTCAAATTGCCCATTACATGAGTGTTCAGTTCACTCCTAACTGATGCCTTACCTCCACTTAGGGGATGTTTTACAGTTCAGGTTGGCCTGTTTAGTACTTGAATAGGAGTAATATCGCTGTATGTTAATCTAGACTAATGCCCTACCTAATCTTGAAGTTACATTTCCCACCAATGGGAAACCAAAGATATACAATTTTTGGGAGTTATTGCATGTCTAATGCAAGATTAATTGCCATATTATGAGATCCAATGCAATAATCCTGCAAAAATTACTCCTTTTCGCCCAACGTGGGGCTCGAACATACGACCCTGAGATTAAGAATCTCATGCTCTACCGACTGAGCTAGCCGGGCTCCCTCCTTAAAATATTATGCAAACTGATCATTTTTCATTAAGAAAACCAGTTCCTGGATATTCCTCAACTCTTGTTTTTCAAGGAACTTATCATTTATAGATCCCTCAGTGGACAGAGTGTCAAGTAAAATGAGACAAAATTGAAATGGAAGTTGTGGAAATGTCATTGTGAGATTGCATAAGAACTCAAATTGCTCTCACAAGCTAACGAATACCTAAACCCTTTTGATAAAACCCCTTTAGTTGTTATGATGTGACCATATATGAAAGCCATCTGTGATTTATCTGTTCTTACTATGCAACAAGCTTGGCAATGACAAGTTAAAAATAAAATGTGTGTACATTTTAGAATGGAGAATGCGGGCATCGATCCCTCTACCTCTCGCATGCTAAGCGAGCGCACTACCATTTGAGCTAATTCCCCTGTGTGCTCCCTCAGAATAACATTTCAAAAGTAATGTTAATGCCTACGACACTTTATTTGACGTCAAATTGCCCATTACATGAGTGTTCAGTTCACTCCTAACTGATGCCTTACCTCCACTTAGGGGATGTTTTACAGTTCAGGTTGGCCTGTTTAGTACTTGAATAGGAGTAATATCGCTGACTAATGCCCTACCTAATCTTGAAGTTACATTTCCCACCAATGGGAAACCAAAGATATTCAATTTTTGGGAGTTATTGCATGTCTAATGCAAGATTAATTGCCATATTATGAGATCCAATGCAATAATCCTGCAAAAAATACTCATTTTCTCCCAACGTGGGGCTCGAACCCACGACCCTGAGATTAAGAGTCTCATGCTCTACCGACTGAGCTAGCCTGGCTCCCTCTTTAAACTAGAATGCAAACTGATCGTTTTTCATTAAGAAAACCAGTTCCTGGATATTCCTCAACTCTTGTTTTTCAAGGAACTTATCATTTATAGATCCCTCAGTGGACAGAGTGTCAAGTAAAATGAGACAAAATTGAAATGGAAGTTGTGGAAATGTCATTGTGAGATTGCATAAGAACTCAAATTGCTCTCACAAGCTAACGAATACCTAAACCCTTTTGATAAAACCCCTTTAGTTGTTATGATGTGACCATATATGAAAGCCATCTGTGATTTATCTGTTCTTACTATGCAACAAGCTTGGCAATGACAAGTTAAAAATAAAATGTATGCACATTTTAGAATGGAGAATGCGGGCATCGATCCCGCTACCTCTCGCATGCTAAGCGAGCGCTCTACCATTTGAGCTAATTCCCCTGTGTGCTCCCTCAGAATAACATTTCAAAAATAATGTTAATGCCTTCCACACTTTATTTGACGTCAAATTGCCCATTACATGAGTGTTCAGTTCACTCCTAACTGATGCCTTACCTCCACTTAGGGGATGTTTTACAGTTCAGGTTGGCCTGTTTAGTACTTGAATAGGAGTAATATCGCTGTATGTTAATCTAGACTAATGCCCTACCTAATCTTGAAGTTACATTTCCCACCAATGGGAAACCAAAGATATACAATTTTTGGGAGTTATTGCATGTCTAATGCAAGATTAATTGCCATATTATGAGATCCAATGCAATAATCCTGCAAAAATTACTCGTTTTCGCCCAACGTGGGGCTCGAACCAACAACGCTGAGATTAAGAGTCTCATGCTCTACCGACTGAGCTAGCCGGGCTCTCTCTTTAAAGTAGTATGCAAACTGATCGTTTTTCATTAAGAAAACCAGTTCCTGGATATTCCTCAACTCTCGTTTTTCAAGGAACTTATCATTTATAGATCCCTCAGTGGACAGAGTGTCAAGTAAAATGAGACAAAATTGAAATGGAAGTTGTGGAAATGTCATTGTGAGATTGCATAAGAACTCAAATTGCTCTCACAAGCTAACAAATACCTAAATCCTTTTGATAAAACCCCTTTAGTTGTTATGATGTGACCATATATGAAAGCCATCTGTGATTTATCTGTTCTTACTATGCAACAAGCTTGGCAATGACAAGTTAAAAATAAAATGTATGTACATTTTAGAATGGAGAATGCGGGCATCGATCCCGCTACCTTTCGCATGCTAAGCAAGCGCTCTACCATTTGAGCTAATTCCCCTCTGTGCTCTCCTCAGAAAAACATTTCAAAAGTAATGTTAATGCCTTCCACACTTTATTTGAAGTCAAATTGCCCATTACATGAGTGTTCAGTTCACTCCTAACTGATGCCTTACCTCCACTTAGGGGATGTTTTACAGTTCAGGTTGGCCTGTTTAGTACTTGAATAGGAGTAATATCGCTGTATGTTAATCTAGACTAATGCCCTACCTAATCTTGAAGTTACATTTCCCACCAATGGGAAACCAAAGATATACATTTTTTGGGAGTTATTGCATGTCTAATGCAAGATTAATTGCCATATTATGAGATCCAATGCAATAATCCTGCAAAAATTACTTGTTTTCGCCCAACGTGGGGCTCGAACCCACGACCCTGAGATTAAGAGTTTCATGCTCTACCGATCGAGCTAGCCGGGCTCCCTCTTTAAAGTAGTATGCAAACTGATCGTTTTTCATTAAGAAAACCAGTTCCTGGATATTCCTCAACTCTCGTTTTTCAAGGAACTTATCATTTATAGATCCCTCAGTGGACAGAGTGCCAAGTAAAATGAGACAAAATTGAAATGGAAGTTGTGGAAATGTCATTGTGAGATTGCATAAGAACTCAAATTGCTCTCACAAGCTAACGAATACCTAAACCCTTTTGATAAAACCCCTTTAGTTGTTATGATGTGACCATATATGAAAGCCATCTGTGATTTATCTGTTCTTACTATGCAACAAGCTTGGCAATGACAAGTTAAAAATAAAATGTATGTACATTTTAGAATGGAGAATGCGGGAATCGATCCCGCTACCTCTCGCATGCTAAGCGAGCGCTCTACCATTTGAGCTAATTCCCCTGTGTGCTCCCTCAGAATAACATTTCAAAAGTAATGTTAATGCCTACCATACTTTATTTGACATCAAATTGCCCATTACATGAGTGTTCAGTTCACTCCTAACTGATGCCTTACCTCCACTTAGGGGATGTTTTACAGTTCAGGTTGGCCTGTTTAGTACTTGAACAGGAGTAATATCGCTGTATGTTAATCTAGACTAATGCCCTACCTAATCTTGAAGTTACATTTCCCACCAATGGGAAACCAAAGATATACCATTTTTGGGAGTTATTGCATGTCTAATGCAAGATTAATTGCCATAATATGAGATCCAATGCAATAATCCTGCAAAAACTACTTGTTTTCGCCCAACGTGGGGCTCGAACCCACGACCCTGAGATTAAGAGTCTCATGCTCTACCGACTGAGCTAGCCGGGCACCCTCTTTAAAACAGTATGCAAACTGATCGTTTTTCATTAAGAAAACCAGTTCCTGGATATTCCTCAACTCTTGTTTTTCAAGGAACTTATCATTTATAGATCCCTCAGTGGACAGAGTGTCAAGTAAATGAGACAAAATTGAAATGGAAGTTGTGGAAATGTCATTGTGAGATTGCATAAGAACTCAAATTGCTCTCACAAGCTAACGAATACCTAAACCCTTTTGATAAAACCCCTTTAGTTGTTATGATGTGACCATATATGAAAGTCATCTGTGATTTATCTGTTCTTACTATGCAACAAGCTTGGCAATGACAAGTTAAAAATAAAATGTATGTACATTTGTAAATGGGGAATGCGGGCATCGATCCCGCTACCTCTCGCATGCTAAGCGAGCGCTCTACCATTTGAGCTAATTCCCCTGTGTGCTCCCTCAGAATAACATTTCAAAAGTAATGTTAATGCCTACCACACTTTATTTGATGTCAAATTGCCCATTACATGAGTGTTCAGTTCACTCTTAACTGATGCCTTACCTCCATTTAGGGGATGTTTTACAGTTCAGGTTGGCCTGTTTAGTACTTGAATAGGAGTAATATCGCTGTATGTTAATCTAGACTAATGCCCTACCTAATCTTGAAGTTACATTTCCCACCAATGGGAAACCAAAGATATACAACTTTTGGGAGTTATTGCATGTCTAATGCAAGATTAATTGCCATATTATGAGATCCAATGCAATAATCCTGCAAAAACTACTTGTTTTCGCCCAACGTGGGGCTCGAACCAACAACGCTGAGATTAAGAGTCTCATGTTCTACCGACTGAGCTAGCTGGGCTCTCTCTTTAAAGTAGTATGCAAACTGATCGTTTTTCATTAAGAAAACCAGTTCCTGGATATTCCTCAACTCTCGTTTTTCAAGGAACTTATCATTTATAGATCCCTCAGTGGACAGAGTGTCAAGTAAAATGAGACAAAATTGAAATGGAAGTTGTGGAAATGTCATTGTGAGATTGCATAAGAACTCAAATTGCTCTCACAAGCTAACAAATACCTAAATCCTTTTGATAAAACCCCTTTAGTTGTTATGATGTGACCATATATGAAAGCCATCTGTGATTTATCTGTTCTTACTATGCAACAAGCTTGGCAATGACAAGTTAAAAATAAAATGTATGTACATGTTAGAATGGAGAATGCGGGCGTCGATCCCGCTACCTCTCGCATGCTAAGCGAGCGCTCTACCATTTGAGCTAATTCCCCTGTGTGCTCTCCTCAGAAAAACATTTCAAAAGTAATGTTAATGCCTTCCACACTTTATTTGAAGTCAAATTGCCCATTACATGAGTGTTCAGTTCACTCCTAACTGATGCCTTACCTCCACTTAGGGGATGTTTTACAGTTCAGGTTGGCCTGTTTAGTACTTGAATAGGAGTAATATCGCTGTATGTTAATCTAGACTAATGCCCTACCTAATCTTGAAGTTACATTTCCCACCAAAAATTACTCGTTTTCACCCAACGTGGTGCTTGAACCCACGACCCTGAGATTAAGAGTCTCATGCTCTACCGACTGAGCTAGCCAGGCTCCCTCTTTAAAGTAGTATGCAAACTGATCGTTTTTCATTAAGAAAACCAGTTCCTGGATATTCCTCAACTCTCGTTTTTCAAGGAACTTATCATTTATAGATCCCTCAGTGGACAGAGTGCCAAGTAAAATGAGACAAAATTGAAATGGAAGTTTTGGAAATGTCATTGTGAGATTGCATAAGAACTCAAATTGCTCTCACAAGCTAACGAATACCTAAACCCTTTTGATAAAACCCCTTTAGTTGTTATGATGTGACCATATATGAAAGCCATCTGTGATTTATCTGTTCTTACTATGCAACAAGCTTGGCAATGACAAGTTAAAAAATAAAATGTATGTACATTTTAGAATGGAGAATGCGGGCATCGATCCCGCTACCTCTCGCATGCTAAGCGAGCGCTCTACCATTTGAGCTAATTCCCCTGTGTGCTCCCTCAGAATAACATTTCAAAAGTAATGTTAATGCCTACCACACTTTATTTGACATCAAATTGCCCATTACATGAGTGTTCAGTTCACTCCTAACTGATGCCTTACCTCCACTTAGGGGATGTTTTACAGTTCAGGTTGGCCTGTTTAGTACTTGAACAGGAGTAATATCGCTGTATGTTAATCTAGACTAATGCCCTACCTAATCTTGAAGTTACATTTCCCACCAATGGGAAACCAAAGATATACAATTTTTGGGAGTTATTGCATGTCTAATGCAAGATTAATTGCCATATTATAAGATCCAATGCAATAATGCTGCAAAAATTACTTGTTTTCGCCCAACGTGGGGCTCGAACCCACGACTCTGAGATTAAGAGTCTCATGCTCTACCGACTGAGCTAGCCGGGATCCCTCTTTAAAATAGTATGCAAACTGATCGTTTTTCATTAAGAAAACCAGTTCCTGGATATTCCTCGACTCTTGTTTTTCAAGGAACTTATCATTTATAGATCCCTCAGTGGACAGAGTGTCAAGTAAATGAGACAAAATTTAAATGGAAGTTGTGGAAATGTCATTGTGAGATTGCATAAGAACTCAAATTGCTCTCACAAGCTAACGAATACCTAAACCCTTTTGATAAAACCCCTTTAGTTGTTATGATGTGACCATATATGAAAGCCATCTGTGATTTATCTGTTCTTACTATGCAACAAGCTTAGCAATGACAAGTTAAAAATAAAATGTATGTACATTTTAGAATGGAGAATGCGGGCATCGATCCCGCTACCTCTCGCATGCTAAGCGAGCGCTCTACCATTTGAGCTAATTCCCCTGTGTTCTCCCTCAGGATAACATTTCAAAAGTAATGTTAATGCCTTCCACACTTTATTTGAAGTCAAATTGCCCATTACATGAGTGTTCAGTTCACTCCTAACTGATGCCTTACCTCCACTTAGGGGATGTTTTACAGTTCAGGTTGGCCTGTTTAGTACTTGAATAGGAGTAATATCGCTGTATGTTAATCTAGACTAATGCCCTACCTAATCTTGAAGTTACATTTCCCACCAATGGGAAACCAAAGATATACATTTTTTGGGAGTTATTGCATGTCTAATGCAAGAATAATTGCCATATTATGAGATCCAATGCAATAATCCTGCAAAAATTACTTGTTTTCGCCCAACGTGGGGCTCGAACCCACGACCCTGGGATTAAGAGTTTCATGCTCTACCGACTGAGCTAGCCGGGCTCCCACTTTAAAGTAGTATGCAAACTGATCGTTTTTCATTAAGAAAACCAGTTCCTGGATATTCCTCAACTCTCGTTTTTCAAGGAACTTATCATTTATAGATCCCTCAGTGGACAGAGTGCCAAGTAAAATGAGACAAAATTGAAATGGAAGTTGTGGAAATGTCATTGTGAGATTGCATACGAACTCAAATTGCTCTCACAAGCTAACGAATACCTAAACCCTTTTGATAAAACCCCTTTAGTTGTTATGATGTGACCATATATGAAAGCCATCTGTGATTTATCTGTTCTTACTATGCAACAAGCTTGGCAATGACAAGTTAAAAATAAAATGTATGTACATTTTAGAATGGAGAATGCGGGCATCGATCCCGCTACCTCTCGCATGCTAAGCGAGCGCTCTACCATTTGAGCTAATTCCCCTGTGTGCTCCCTCAGAATAACATTTCAAAAGTAATGTTAATGCCTACCATACTTTATTTGACATCAAATTGCCCATTACATGAGTGTTCAGTTCACTCCTAACTGATGCCTTACCTCCACTTAGGGGATGTTTTACAGTTCAGGTTGGCCTGTTTAGTACTTGAACAGGAGTAATATCGCTGTATGTTAATCTAGACTAATGCCCTACCTAATCTTGAAGTTACATTTCCCACCAATGGGAAACCAAAGATATACAATTTTTGGGAGTTATTGCATGTCTAATGCAAGATTAATTGCCATATTATGAGATCCAATGCAATAATCCTGCAAAAACTACTTGTTTTCGCCCAACGTGGGGCTCGAACCCACGACCCTGAGATTAAGAGTCTCAAGCTCTACCGACTGAGCTAGCCGGGCACCATCTTTAAAATAGTATGCAAACTGATCGTTTTTCATTAAGAAAACCAGTTCCTGGATATTCCTCAACTCTTGTTTTTCAAGGAACTTATCATTTATAGATCCCTCAGTGGACAGAGTGTCAAGTAAATGAGACAAAATTGAAATGGAAGTTGTGGAAATGTCATTGTGAGATTGCATACGAACTCAAATTGCTCTCACAAGCTAACGAATACCTAAACCCTTTTGATTAAACCCCTTTAGTTGTTATGATGTGACCATATATGAAAGCCATCTGTGATTTATCTGTTCTTACTATGCAACAAGCTTGACAATGACAAGTTAAAAATAAAATGTATGTACATTTTTAAATGGGGAATGCGGGCATCGATCCCGCTACCTCTCGCATGCTAAGCGAGCGCTCTACCATTTGAGCTAATTCCCCTGTGTGCTCCCTCAGAATAACATTTCAAAAGTAATGTTAATGCCTACCACACTTTATTTGATGTCAAATTGCCCATTACATGAGTGTTCAGTTCACTCTTAACTGATGCCTTACCTCCATTTAGGGGATGTTTTACAGTTCAGGTTGGCCTGTTTAGTACTTGAATAGGAGTAATATCGCTGTATGTTAATCTAGACTAATGCCCTACCTAATCTTGAAGTTACATTTCCCACCAATGGGAAACCAAAGATATACAATTTTTGGGAGTTTTTGCATGTCTAATGCAAGATTAATTGCCATATTATGAGAGCCAATGAAATAATCCTGCAAAAATTACTCGTTTTCACCCAACGTGGGGCTCGAACCCACGACCCTGAGATTAAGAGTCTCATGCTCTACCGACTGAGCTAGCCGGGCTCTCTCTTTAAAGTAGTATGCAAACTGATCGTTTTCATTAAGAAAACCAGTTCCTGGATATTCCTCAACTCTCGTTTTTCAAGGAACTTATCATTTATAGATCCCTCAGTGGACAGAGTGTCAAGTAAAATGAGACAAAATTGAAATGGAAGTTGTGGAAATGTCATTGTGAGATTGCATAAGAACTCAAATTGCTCTCACAAGCAAACGAATACCTAAATCCTTTTGATAAAACCCCTTTAGTTGTTATGATGTGACCATATATGAAAGCCATCTGTGATTTATCTGTTCTTACTATACAATTTTTGGGAGTTATTGCATGCCTAATGCAAGATGAATTGCCATATTATGAGAGCCAATGAAATAATCCTGCAAAAATTACTCGTTTTCACCCAACGTGGGGCTCGAACCCACGACCCTGAGATTAAGAGTCTCATGCTCTACCGACTGAGCTCGCCGGGCTCCCTCTTTAAGGTAGTGTGCAAACTGATCGTTTTTCATTAAGAAAACCAGTTCCTGGATATTCCTCAACTCTTGTTTTTCAAGGAACTTATCATTTATAGATCCCTCAGTGGACAGAGTGTCAAGTAAAATGAGACAAAATTGAAATGGAAGTTGTGGAAATGTCATTGTGAGATTGCATAAGAACTCAAATTGCTCTCACAAGCTAACGAATACCTAAACCCTTTTGATAAAACCCCTTTTTTTGTTATGATGTGACCATATATGAAAGCCATCTGTGATTTATCTGTTCTTACTATGCAACAAGCTTGGCAATGTCAAGTTAAAAATAAAATGTATGTACATTTTAGAATGGAGAATGCGGGCATCGATCCCACTACCTCTCGCATGCTAAGCGTGCGCTCTACCATTTGAGCTAATTCCCTTGTGTGGTCCCTTAGAATAACATTTCAAAAGTAATGTTAATGCCTACCACACTTTATTTGACGTCAAATTGCCCATTACATGAGTAATCAGTTCACTCTTAACTGATGCCTTACCTCCACTTAGGGGATGTTTTACAGTTCAGGTTGGCCTGTTTAGTACTTGAATAGGAGTAATATCGCTGTATGTTAATCTAGACTAATGCCCTACCTAATCTTGAAGTTACATTTCCCACCAATGGGAAACCAAAGATATACAATTTTTGGGAGTTATTGCATGTCTAATGCAAGATTAATTGCCATATTATGAGAGCCAATGAAATAATCCTGCAAAAATTACTCGTTTTCGCCCAACGTGGGGCTCGAACCCACAACCCTGAGATTAAGAGTCTCATGCTCTACCGACTGAGCTAGCCGGGCTCCCTCTTTAATGTAGTGTGCAAACTGATCGTTTTTCATTAAGAAAACCAGTTCCTGGATATTCCTCAACTCTTGTTTTTCAAGGAACTTATCATTTATAGATCCCTCAGTGGACAGAGTGTCAAGTAAAATGAGACAAAATTGAAATGGAAGTTGTGGAAATGTCATTGTGAGATTGCATAAGAACTCAAATTGCTCTCACAAGCTAACGAATACCTAAACCCTTTTGATAAAACCCCTTTTTTTGTTATGATGTGACCATATATGAAAGCCATCTGTGATTTATCTGTTCTTACTATGCAACAAGCTTGGCAATGACAAGTTAAAAATAAAATGTATGTACATTTTAGAATGGAGAATGCGGGCATTGATCCCACTACCTCTCGCATGCTAAGCGAGCGCTCTACCATTTGAGCTAATTCCCCTGTGTGCTCCCTCAGAATAACATTTCAAAAGTAATGTTAATGCCTACCACACTTTATTTGACGTCAAATTGCCCATTACATGAGTGTTCAGTTCACTCTTAACTGATGCCTTACCTCCACTTAGGGGATGTTTTACAGTTCAGGTTGGCCTGTTTAGTACTTGAATAGGAGTAATATCGCTGTATGTTAATCTAGACTAATGCCCTACCTAATCTTGAAGTTACATTTCCCACCAATGGGAAACCAAAGATATACAATTTTTGGGAGTTATTGCATGTCTAATGCAAGATTAATTGCCATATTATGAGAGCCAATGAAATAATCCTGCAAAAATTACTCGTTTTCGCCCAACGTGGGGCTCGAACCCACAACCCTGAGATTAAGAGTCTCATGCTCTACCGACTGAGCTAGCCGGGCTCCCTCTTTAAGGTAGTGTGCAAACTGATCGTTTTTCATTAAGAAAACCAGTTCCTGGATATTCCTCAACTCTTGTTTTTCAAGGAACTTATCATTTATAGATCCCTCAGTGGACAGAGTGTCAAGTAAAATGAGACAAAATTGAAATGGAAGTTGTGGAAATGTCATTGTGAGATTGCATAAGAACTCAAATTGCTCTCACAAGCTAACAAATACCTAAATCCTTTTGATAAAACCCCTTTAGTTGTTATGATGTGACCATATATGAAAGCCATCTGTGATTTATCTGTTCTTACTATGCAACAAGCTTGGCAATGACAAGTTAAAAATAAAATGTATGTACATGTTAGAATGGAGAATGCGGGCATCGATCCCGCTACCTCTCGCATGCTAAGCGAGCGCTCTACCATTTGAGCTAATTCCCCTGTGTGCGCTCCTCAGAAAAACATTTCAAAAGTAATGTTAATGCCTTCCACACTTTATTTGAAGTCAAATTGCCCATTACATGAGTGTTCAGTTCACTCCTAACTGATGCCTTACCTCCACTTAGGGGATGTTTTACAGTTCAGGTTGGCCTGTTTAGTACTTGAATAGGAGTAATATCGCTGTATGTTAATCTAGACTAATGCCCTACCTAATCTTGAAGTTACATTTCCCACCAATGGGAAACCAAAGATATACAATTTTTGGGAGTTATTGCATGTCTAATGCAAGATTAATTGCCATATTATGAGATCCAATGCAATAATCCTGCAAAAATTACTTGTTTTTGCCCAACGTGGGGCTCGAACCCACGACCCTGAGATTAAGAGTCTCATGCTCTACCGATTGAGCTAGCCGGCTCTCTCTTTAAAATAGTATGCAAACTGATCGTTTTCATTAAGAAAACCAGTTCCTGGATATTCCTCAACTCTCGTTTTTCAAGGAACTTATCATTTATAGATCCCTCAGTGGACAGAGTGTCAAGTAAAATGAGACAAAATTGAAATGGAAGTTGTGGAAATGTCATTGTGAGATTGCATAAGAACTCAAATTGCTCTCACAAGCAAACGAATACCTAAATCCTTTTGATAAAACCCCTTTAGTTGTTATGATGTGACCATATATGAAAGCCATCTGTGATTTATCTGTTCTTACTATACAATTTTTGGGAGTTATTGCATGCCTAATGCAAGATGAATTGCCATATTATGAGAGCCAATGAAATAATCCTGCAAAAATTACTCGTTTTCACCCAACGTGGGGCTCAAACCCACGACCCTGAGATTAAGAGTCCCATGCTCTACCGACTGAGCTAGCCGGGATCCCTCTTTAAGGTAGTGTGCAAACTGATCGTTTTTCATTAAGAAAACCAGTTCCTGGATATTCCTCAACTCTTGTTTTTCAAGGAACTTATCATTTATAGATCCCTCAGTGGACAGAGTGTCAAGTAAAATGAGACAAAATTGAAATGGAAGTTGTGGAAATGTCATTGTGAGATTGCATAAGAACTCAAATTGCTCTCACAAGCTAACGAATACCTAAACCCTTTTGATAAAACCCCTTTTTTTGTTATGATGTGACCATATATGAAAGCCATCTGTGATTTATCTGTTCTTACTATGCAACAAGCTTGGCAATGACAAGTTAAAAATAAAATGTATGTACATTTTAGAATGGAGAATGCGGGCATCGATCCCGCTACCTCTCGCATGCTAAGCGAGCGCTCTACCATTTGAGCTAATTCCCCTGTGTGCTCCCTCAGAATAACATTTCAAAAGTAATGTTAATGCCTACCACACTTTATTTGACGTCAAATTGCCCATTACATGAGTGTTCAGTTCACTCTTAACTGATGCCTTACCTCCACTTAGGGGATGTTTTACAGTTCAGGTTGGCCTGTTTAGTACTTGAATAGGAGTAATATCGCTGTATGTTAATCTAGACTAATGCCCTACCTAATCTTGAAGTTACATTTCCCACCAATGGGAAACCAAAGATATACAATGTTTGGGAGTTATTGCATGTCTAATGCAAGATTAATTGCCATATTATGAGAGCCAATGAAATAATCCTGCAAAACTTACTTGTTTTCGCCCAACGTGGGGCTCGAACCCACGACTCTGAGATTAAGAGTCTCATGCTCTACCGACTGAGCTAGCCGGGCTCCCTCTTTAAAATAGTATGCAAACTGATCGTTTTTCATTAAGAAAACCAGTTCCTGGATATTCCTCAACTCTTGTTTTTCAAGGAACTTATCATTTATAGATCCCTCAGTGGACAGAGTGTCAAGTAAATGAGACAAAATTGAAATGGAAGATGTGGAAATGTCATTGTGAGATTGCATAAGAACTCAAATTGCTCTCACAAGCTAACGAATACCTAAACCCTTTTGATAAAACCCCTTTAGTTGTTATGATGTGACCATATATGAAAGCCATCTGTGATTTATCTGTTCTTACTATGCAACAAGCTTGGCAATGACAAGTTAAAAATAAAATGTATGTACATTTTAGAATGGAGAATGCGGGCATCGATCCCGCTACCTCTCGCATGCCAAGCGAGCGCTCTACCATTTGAGCTAATTCCCCTGTGTGCTCCCTCAGAATAACATTTCAAAAGTAATGTTAATGCCTACCACACTTTATTTGATGTCAAATTGCCCATTACATGAGTGTTCAGTTCACTCTTAACTGATGCCTTACCTCCACTTAGGGGATGTTTTACAGTTCAGGTTGGCCTGTTTAGTACTTGAATAGGAGTAATATCGCTGTATGTTAATCTAGACTAATGCCCTACCTAATCTTGAAGTTACATTTCCCACCAATGGGAAACCAAAGATATACAATTTTTGGGAGTTATTGCATGCCTAATGCAAGATGAATTGCCATATTATGAGAGCCAATGAAATAATCCTGCAAATATTACTCGTTTTCACCCAACGTGGGGCCCGAACCCACGACGACTGAGCTAGCCGGGCTCCCACTTTAAGGTAGTGTGCAAACTGATCGTTTTTCATTAAGAAAACCAGTTCCTGGATATTCCTCAACTCTTGTTTTTCATGGAACTTATCATTTATAGATCCCACAGTGGACAGAGTGTCAAGTAAAATGAGACAAAATTGAAATGGAAGTTGTGGAAATGTCATTGTGAGATTGCATAAGAACTCAAATTGCTCTCACAAGCTAACGAATACCTAAACCCTTTTGATAAAACCCCTTTTTTTGTTATGATGTGACCATATATGAAAGCCATCTGTGATTTATCTGTTCTTACTATGCAACAAGCTTGGCAATGACAAGTTAAAAATAAAATGTATGTACATTTTAGAATGGAGAATGCGGGCATCGATCCCACTACCTCTCGCATGCTAAGCGAGCGCTCTACCATTTGAGCTAATTCCCCTGTGTGCTCCCTCAGAATAACATTTCAAAAGTAATGTTAATGCCTACCACACTTTATTTGACGTCAAATTGCCCATTACATGAGTGTTCAGTTCACTCCTAACTGATGCCTTACCTCCACTTAGGGGATGTTTTACAGTTCAGGTTGGCCTGTTTAGTACTTGAATAGGAGTAATATCGCTGTATGTTAATCTAGACTAATGCCCTACCTAATCTTGAAGTTACATTTCCCACCAATGGGAAACCAAAGATATACAATTTTTGGGAGTTATTGCATGCCTAATGCAAGATGAATTGCCATATTATGAGAGCCAATGAAATAATCCTGCAAAAATTACTCTTTTTCACCCAACGTGGGGCTCGAACCCACGACCCTGAGATTAAGAGTCTCATGCTCTACTGACTGAGCTAGCCGGGCTCCCTCTTTAAGGTAGTGTGCAAACTGATCGTTTTTCATTAAGAAAACCAGTTCCTGGATATTCCTCAACTCTTGTTTTTGAAGGAACTTATCATTTATAGATCCCTAAGTGGACAGAGTGTCAAGTAAAATGAGACAAAATTGAAATGGAAGTTGTGGAAATGTCATTGTGAGATTGCATAAGAACTCAAATTGCTCTCACAAGCTAACGAATACCTAAACCCTTTTGATAAAACCCCTTTTTTTGTTATGATGTGACCATATATGAAAGCCATCTGTGATTTATCTGTTCTTACTATGCAACAAGCTTGGCAATGACAAGTTAAAAATAAAATGTACGGACATTTTAGAATGGAGAATGCGGGCATCGATCCCGCTACCTCTCGCATGCTAAGCGAGCGCTCTACCATTTGAGCTAATTCCCCTGTGTGCTCCCTCAGAATAACATTTCAAAAGTAATGTTAATGCCTACCACACTTTATTTGACGTCAAATTGCCCATTACATGAGTGTTCAGTTCACTCTTAACTGATGCCTTACCTCCACTTAGGGGATGTTTTACAGTTCAGGTTGGCCTGTTTAGTACTTGAATAGGAGTAATATCGCTGTATGTTAATCTAGACTAATGCCCTACCTAATCTTGAAGTTACATTTCCCACCAATGGGAAACCAAAGATATACAATTTTTGGGAGTTATTGCATGTCTAATGCAAGATTAATTGCCATATTATGAGAGCCAATGAAATAATCCTGCAAAAATTACTCGTTTTCGCCCAACGTGGAGATCGAACCCACAACCCTGAGATTAAGAGTCTCATGCGCTACCGACTGAGCTAGCCGGGCTCTCTCTTTAAAGTAGTATGCAAACTGATCGTTTTTCATTAAGAAAACCAGTTCCTGGATATTCCTCAACTCTCGTTTTTCAAGGAACTTATCATTTATAGATCCCTCAGTGGACAGAGTGTCAAGTAAAATGAGACAAAATTGAAATGGAAGTTGTGGAAATGTCATTGTGAGATTGCATAAGAACTCAAATTGCTCTCACAAGCTAACAAATACCTAAATCCTTTTGATAAAACCCCTTTAGTTGTTATGATGTGACCATATATGAAAGCCATCTGTGATTTATCTGTTCTTACTATGCTTCGCAATGACAAGTTAAAAATAAAATGTATGTACATGTTAGAATGGGGGCATCGATCCCGCTACCTCTCGCATGCTAAGCGAGCGCTCTACCATTTGAGCTAATTCCCCTGTGTGCTCTCCTCAGAAAAACATTTCAAAAGTAATGTTAATGCCTTCCACACTTTATTTGAAGTCAAATTGCCCATTACATGAGTGTTCAGTTCACTCCTAACTGATGCCTTACCTCCACTTAGGGGATGTTTTACAGTTCAGGTTGGCCTGTTTAGTACTTGAATAGGAGTAATATCGCTGTATGTTAATCTAGACTAATGCCCTACCTAATCTTGAAGTTACATTTCCCACCAAAAATTACTCGTTTTCACCCAACGTGGGGCTCGAACCCACGACCCTGAGATTAAGAGTCTCATGCTCTACCGACTGAGCTAGCCGGGCTCCCTCTTTACAGTAGTATGCAAACTGATCGTTTTTCATTAAGAAAAGGTTTCCAAACCCGTCCTGGCGGGCCGTATCCATGCCAGATTTTTGGGATATCCCCATCTGGGGATCACGGTTCGATCCCCGGCACCGGCGGCAGATTAGCCCAGCACCATGTGACTCTGGGCAATAGCTGGCGCCGCGGCTAGGGCGGCTGACTCCAGAATCTGGGGATCACAGTTCGATCCCCGGCACCGGCGGCAGATTAGCCCAGCACCATGTGACTCTGGGCAATAGCTGGCGCCGCGGCTAGGGCGGCTGACTCCGGAATCTGGAGATCACGGTTCGATCCCCGGCACCGGCGGCAGATTAGCCCAGCACCATGTGACTCTGGGCAATAGCTTGCTTAATCTTCCCGACGTCCCCTAGCGCCTAGAGACCCTTACGGGTGATTGTGCGCTTTACAAATGTGGAATATTAAAATTATTATTTGGGCTGATTCCGATCCGGTTCGTAAAAGCACATCCGCCCGAATCTGTCGGACAACCACGTACGCCCGGGAGAGGACTGCCCGGGACCCGTGGAGCCCGTCCTGCTCACTCTAACCTGCCATCGGCCTGGAGAAGGGAGCGCCGGACGCCCAGGGGGAGGACTGCCCGGGACCCGTGGAGCCCGTCCTGGGCACTCTGACCTGCCGTCGGCCCGGGGAAGGGAGCCCTGGACGCCCGGGGGAGGACTGCCCGGGACCCGTGGAACTCGTCCTGGGCACTCTGACATGCCGCTGACCCGGGGAAGGGAACCCCGGACGCCCGGGAACCGTGGAGCCCATCCTGGGTACTCTGACAAGCCGTTGGCCCGGGGAAGGGAGCCCCGGACACCCGGGACTTGTGGAGCCCGAACTGGAAACTCCGGCATGCCGTTGGCCCGGGGAAGGGAGTCCCAGATACCCGGGACCCGTGGAGCCCGTCATGGGCATTCTGACGAGCCGTTGTCCCGGGGAAGGGAGCCCCGGACGCCCGGGACTCGTGGAGCCCGTCCTGGGCACTCTGGCATGCCGTTGGCCCGGGGAAGGGAGCCCCGGATGCCCGGGGGGGAGGACTGCCAGGGACCCGTGGAGCCCGTCCTGGGCACTTTGACCTGCCGTTGGCCTGGAGATGGAAGCCCCGGACGCCCGGGCGAGGACTGCCCGGGACCCATGGAGCCCGTCCCGGGTACTTTGCCATGCTGTTGGCCTCCTGGAGATGGGTGCCCCGGACGCCCGGGGGAGGACTGCCCGGGACGTATGGAGCCCGTCCCGGGCACTTTTCCATGCCGTCGGGCTGGATGGAGCCCCGGGAGCCTGGGGGACGAATGCCGGGGACGCATGGAGCCCGTCCTGGCCACTTTTCCATGCCGTCGGGCTGGATGGAGCCCCGGGCGCCCGGGAGACGAATGCCCGGGACGCATGGAGCCCGTCCCGGGCACTCTGCCATGCCGTCGGCCTGGATGGAGCCCCGGACGCCCGGGGGGGGGGACTGCCCAAGAGCCATGGAGCCCGACCCGGGCACTCTGCCATGTCGTCAGCCTGGATGGAGCCTCGGGCGCCCGGGGGACGACTGCCCAAGAGCCCGGGGGACGAAGGCCCGGGACGCATGGAGCCCGTCCCGGGCACTCTGCCATGCCGTCGGCCTGGATGGAGCCCCGGACGCCCGGGGGACGACTGCCCAAGAGCCATGGAGCCCGACACGGGCACTC
>NC_136058.1:338689976-338709976 GCF_964261635.1 Lissotriton helveticus | reverse complement strand
CGGGCACCACGGAACCCCGTCCCGGGACTTTGGCAGTGCAGCAGGCCGGGGGACAGGGCCCGGGGCCGGAGCACCCCACCCGGGGCCCGGCCGGGCCCCTGGACCCAGCCGTGGCTCCCAAGCCCGGAGGCGCTTGGGACGCCTCCCTGGTCCCACCGGACCCCATCCCGGGCACCCTGCCACGCAGCAGGACCAAGGACAGAGCCCGGGGTAGGGAGGCCGCCCTTCTTGGGCCCTCAGGGGCCCTAGCCACTGCTCCTGAACCCAGCCAAGCAAGGGGAGGCTCCCCGGGCACATCGGAAACCCTTCCCGGGCCCTTGGCAGTGCGGCAGCCTGGGAGACAGGGCGCAGGGCCGGAGCACCCGACCCGGGGCCCGGCCGGGCCCCTGGACCCAGCCGGGGCTCCCAAGCCCGGAGGTGCTTTGAGCCATGCTGTTGGCCTGGAGATGGGTGCCCCGGACGCCCGGGGGAGGTCTGTCCGGGACACATGGAGCCCGTCCTGGGCACTTTTACATGCCGTCGGCCTGGAGGTGGGTGCCCTGGACGCCCGGGGGAGGCCTGCCCGAGACCCGTGGAGCCCTTCCCGGGTACTTTGCCAATGCCGTTGGCCTCATGGAGATGGTTGCCCCGGACGCCCGGCGGAGGCCTGCGCGGGACCCATGGAGCCCGTCCTGGGCATTGAGCCATGCCGTTGGCCTGGAGATCGGAGCCCCGGACGCCCGGGGGAGGACTGCCCGGTACCCGTGGATCCCGTCCTGGGCACTTTGACATGCCGTCGGCCTGGAGGTGGGAGCCCCGGACGCCCGGGAGCGGGCTGCCCGGGACCCATGGAGCCCGTCAAGGACACTTTGACATGCCGTCGGCCTGGAGGAGGGTGCCCGGGACGCCCGGGGGGAGGCCTGTCCGGGACCCGTGGAGCCCTTCCCGGGTACTTTGCCAATGCCGTTGGCCTCATGGAGATGGGTGCCCCGGACGCCCGGGGGAGGACTGCCCGGTACCCGTGGAGCCCTTCCCGGGTACTTTGCAACGCCGTTGGCCTCCTGGAGATGTGTGCCCCGAACGCCCGGGGGGAGGGCTGCCCGGGGCCCGTGGAGCCCGTCCCGGGTACTCTGCCATCCCGTTGGCCTCCTGGAGATGGGTGCCCCGGACGCCCGGGGGAGGTCTGTCCGGGGCCCATGGAGCCCGTCCTGGGCAGTGTGACATGCGGTCGGCCTGGAGGTGGGAGACCCGGACGCCTGGGGGAAGGCTGCCCGGGACCCGTGGAGCCCTCCCCGGGTACTTTGCCATCCCGTTGGCCTCCTGGAGATGGGTGCCCGGGACGCCCGGGGGAGGTCTGTCCGGGGCCCATGGAGCCCGTCCTGGGCAGTGTGACATGCGGTCGGCCTGGAGGTGGGAGACCCGGACGCCTGGGGGAAGGCTGCCCGGGACCCGTGGAGCCCTCCCCGGGTACTTTGCCATCCCGTTGGCCTCCTGGAGATGGGTGCCCGGGACGCCCGGGGGAGGTCTGTCCGGGGCCCATGGAGCCCGTCCTGGGCATTGAGCCATGCCTTTGGCCCGGAGAATGGAGCCCCCAGACGCCCAGGGGAGGTGTTGCCCAGGCATATCTCATCTGGTCCCCCGGGCAGAGAACCACCAGCCCTGGAGGGGTGTCCGGGCGTACCCTGCCCCTAGTAATCCGGAGGGAAATTACCCCCCTTTCTTGCAATCCGTGCACGCGAGGTGACAGAGGGGACCCAAGGCGTAAAAGAACCCGACCTCATGGAGCCCTAGCTGGGATCCGGGAGGCGAATGGCACCCCATCGGGACTTCCAGGGAAGCCCGGCCATCTGGTCGCCCCATTGGAAAGCATCGCGGGCGACCAGATGGCCGGGATCGAAAGGACTCCCAGCTCCCCATCCATTCCAAGCCTTCGAGGTAGGGTTCCTGACTGCCTGCCCACGCAAGGCAGGGCTCTTGGACCCCGGCTGGGCCTCAGGCGCAGGTTGGACCACCGGAGCTCTAGGGCCCGGACTACCTGGGGGAGGAATGCCCGGGACCCGTGGAGCCGGTCCTGGGTACTTTGACATGCCGTCGGCCTGGAGGTGGGTGCCCCGGACGCCCGGGGGAAGCTGCCCGGGACCCATGGAGCCCGTCCTGGGTACTTTGACATTACGTCGGCCTGGAGGTGGGAGCCCCGGACGCCCGGGGGGAGGTCTGCCCGGGACCAATGGAGCCCGTCCTGGGTACTTTGCCAATGCCGTTGGCCTCATGGAGATGGGTGCCCCGGACGCCCGGGGGAGGTCTACCCGGGACCCATGGAGCCCTTCCCGGGTACTTTGCCAATGCCGTTGGCCTCATGGAGATGGGTGCCCCGGATGCCCGGGGGAGGTCTACCCGGGACCCATGGAGCCCTTCCCGGGTACTTTGCCAATGCCGTTGGCCTCATGGAGATGGGTGCCCCGGACACCCGGGGGAGGTCTGCCCGGGACCCATGGAGCCCGTCCTGGGTACTTTGCCAATGCCGTTGGCCTCATGGAGATGGGTGCCCCGGACGCCCGGGGGAGGTCTGCCCGGGACCCATGGAGCCCGTCCTGGGTACTTTGCCAATGCCTTTGGCCTCCTGGAGATGGGTGTCCCAGACGCCCGGGGGAGGACTGTCCCGGACTCATGGAGCCCGTCCTGGGCACTTTGACATGCCGTCGGCCTGGAGATGGGAGCCCCGGACGCCCGGGGGAGGGCTGCCCGGGACCCATGGAGCCCGACCCGGGCACTCTGCCATGCTGTCAGCCTGGATGGAGCCCCGGACGCCCGGGGGACGAATGCCCGGGACGCATGGAGCCCGTCCTGGGCACTTTTCCGTGCCTACGGCCTGGAGCCCCCAGACATCCAGGGGAGGACCACCGTGAAAACCATGGAGCCCGACCTGGGCACTCCGCCATAACGTCAGCCTAGATGGAGCCCCGTACGCCCAGGGGACGAATGCCCGGGACGCATGGAGCCCGTCATGGGCACTTTTCCATGCATTCGGCCTGGAGCCCCCAGACACCCAGGGGAGGACCACCGTGAAAACCATGGAGCCCGACCTGGGCACTCTTCCATACCGTCAGCCTAGATGGAGCCCCGGACGCCCGGGGGATGAATGCCCGGGACGCATGGAGCCTGTCCTGGGCACTTTTCCATGCCGTCAGCCTGGATGGAGCCCCGGACGCCCGGGGGACGACTGCCCAGGAGCCATGGAGCCCGTCCTGGTCAATTTGACATGCAGTTGGCCTGGAGGAAGGAAGCCCCGGGTGGCCTAGGGAGGTGTTGCCCAGGCATAGCCCATCTGGTCCCCATGGCAGAGAACCACCAGGCTCGGAGGGGTGTCCGGGCGTACCCTTCTCCCTAGTAATCCGGAGGAAAATTACCCCCTTTTCTTGTAATCTGTGCACGCGAGGTGACAGAGGGGACCCAAGGCGCGAATGTACCCGACCTCCTGGAGCCCTCGCTGGGATCCGGGCGGTGAATGGCACCTCATCGGGACTTCCAGGGAAGTTCGGCCATCTGGTCGCCCCATAGGAAAGTGTTGCGGGCGACCAGATGCCCGAGGGGATCCGGGCGACCAGATGGCCGAGGGAATCTGGGCGATCAGATGGCTGGACACAGAAGTGAAGCCGCCTGGACTCTCCCGACCCTGTCCCCGTCCCCGTCCCGGGACGAATGCCCGGGACGCATGGAGCCCGTCCTGGGCACTTTTCCATGCCATTGGCCTGGAGCGCCCCGACACCCAGGGGAGGACCACCCTGAAAACCATGGAGCCCGACCCGGGCACTCTCCCATGCCGTCAGCCTGGATGGAGCCCCGGACGCCCGGGGGACGAATGCCCGGGACGCATGGAGGACGTCCTGGGCACTTTTCCATGCCATTGGCCTGGAGCGCCCCGACACCCAGGGGAGGACTACCCTGAAAACCATGGAGCCCGACCCGGGCACTCTGCCATGCCGTCGGCCTGGATGGAGCCCCGGACGCCCGGGGGACGACTGCCCAAGAGCCATGGAGCCCATCCCGGGCACTCTGCCATGCCGTCGGCCTGGATGGAGCCCCGGACGCCCGGGGGACGACTGCCCAAGAGCCATGGAGCCCGTCCTGGGCAATTTGACATGCAGTTGGCCTGGAGGAAGGAAGCCCCGGGTGGCCTAGGGAGGTGTTGCCCAGGCATAGCCCATCTGGTCCCCATGGCAGAGAACCACCAGCCCTGGAGGGGTGTCCGGGCGTACCCTGCCCCTAGTAATCCGGAGGGAAATTACCCTCCTTTCTTGTAATCCGTGCACTAGAGGTGACAGAGGGGACCCAAGGCGCGAAAGTACCCGACCTCCTGGAGCCCTCGCTGGGATCCGGGAGGCGAATGGCACCTCATCGGGACTTGCAGGGAAGCCCGGCCATCTGGTCGCCCCATAGGAAAGCGATGCGGGCGACCAGATGCCCGAGGGGATCCGGGCGACCAGATGGCCGAGGGAATCTGGGCAATCAGATGGCCGGGCATGGAAGTGAAGCCGCCTGGACTCTCCCGACCCCGTCCCCGTCCCCATCCCGGGACGAATGCCCGGGACGCATGGAGCCCGTCCTGGGCACTTTTACATGCCTTTGGCCTGGAGCCCCCAGACACCCAGGGGAGGACCACCGTGAAAACCATGGAGCCCGACCTGGGCACTCTGCCATGCCATCAGCCTGGATGGAGCCCCGGACGCCCGGGGGACGAAGGCCCGGGACGCATGGAGCCCGTCCTGGGCACTTTTTCCATGCCATCGGCCTGGAGCGCCCCGACACCCAGGGGGAGACCACCCTGAAAACCATGGAGCCCATCCCGGGCACTCTGCCATGCCAGCAGCCTGGATGGAGCCCCAGACGCCCGGGGGACGAATGCCCAGGATGCATGGAGCCCATCCTGGGCACTTTCCCATGCCGTCGGCCTGGAGCCCCCTGACACCCAGGGGAGGACCACCCTGAAAACCATGGAGCCCGACCCGGGCACTCTGCCATGCCGTCAGCCTGGATGGAGCCCCGGACGCCCGGGGGACGAATGCCCGGGACGCAGGGAACCCATCCTGGTCACTTTCCCATGCCGTCGGCCTGGATGGAGCCTCGGACGCCCGGAGGATGACTGCCGGGGACGCATGGAGCCTGTCCCGGGCACTCTGCCATGCCGTCGGCCTGGATGGAGCCCCGGACGCCCGGGGGACGACTGCCCAAGAGCCATGGAGCCCGTCCTGGGCAATTTGACATGCAGTTGGCCTGGAGGACGGAAGCCCCGGGTGGCCTAGGGAGGTGTTGCCCAGGCATAGCCCATCTGGTCCCCATGGCAGAGAACCACCAGCCCTGGAGGGGTGTCCGGGCGTACCCTGCCCCTAGTAATCCGGAGGGAAATTACCCTCCTTTCTTGTAATCCGTGCACTAGAGGTGACAGAGGGGACCCAAGGCGCGAAAGTACCCGACCTCCTGGAGCCCTCGCTGGGATCCGGGAGGCGAATGGCACCTCATCGGATCTTCCAGGGAAGTCCGGCCATCTGGTCGCCCCATAGGAAAGCGATGCGGGCGACCAGATGCCCGAGGGGATCTGGGTGACCAGATGGCCGAGGGAATCTGGGCAATCAGATGGCTGGGCATGGAGGTGAAGCCGCCTGGACTCTCCCCCATCCTGTCCCCGTCCCGGGACGAATGCCCGGGACGCATGGAGCCCGTCCTGGGCACTTTTTCCATGCCATCGGCCTGGAGCACCCCGACACCCAGGGGGAGACCACCCTGAAAACCATGGAGCCCGACTCGGGCACTCTGCAATGCCGTCAGCCCGGATGGAGCCCCGGACGCCCGGGGGACGAAGGCCCGGGATGCATGGAGCCCGTCCTCGGCACTTATTCCATGCCATCGGCCTGGAGCGCCCCGACACCCAGGGGGAGACCACCCTGAAAACCATGGAGCCCGTCCCGGGCACTCTGCCATGCCGGCAGCCTGGATGGAGCCCCGGACGCCCAGGGGGTGGACTGCCTGGGACCCATTGGAGCCCGTCCATGGTCGGACTCCCAATTCCGACAAATTCGTACGGGCTCCCAATCCCGACAAATTCGTACGGACTCCTAACCTTCCGACACGGATCGGAATCGAGCCCATTCTGACCCAGCAGATTTCAGGTTGACTTGCTATATACTTTACGTACGATTTTATTGGGGCCGATTCCGATCCGATAGGTAAAAGCACATCCGACCGAATGTCGGACAACCACGTACGCCCAGGGGATAGGACTGCCCGGGACCCATGGAGCCCGTCCTGGGCACTTTTCCATGCCGTCAGCCTGGGTGGAGCCCCGGACGCCCGGGGGACGAATTCCGGGGACACATGGACCCCGTCCTGGGCACTCTGATCTGCCGCCGGCGCCGGGGATCGAACCGTGATCACCAGATGGGGATATCCCAAAAATCTGGCATGGATACGGCCCTCCAGGACAGGTTTGGACACCCCTGCTTTACCTGAACATTTCAATCCTCTGCGTTCTCTCTGCACCTGCAGTCAATTTCATAATTAGGATAGAAAACAAAAGGCCTAGCCCTGTAATACAACTGTAGGCATATGAGGAGGGGAAAATAAGTCAAAAGGCCCACAGCATTTGTTGATCTGGCTTGAAGGATGTAAGTGTAAGGACCTCGTGGAGCAATGGTAGCGCGTCTGACTCCAGCTCAGAAGGTTGTGTGTTCAAATCATGTCGGGGTCACTGCTTACCATTTTATTCCCCACTGAGTTCATATATTTCCTTTCGAAAACAAAGTCAAAAGAACGCAGCCTTGCATTGGCCGGGAATTAAACCCGGGCCTCCCGCGTGGCAGGCGAGAATTCTACCACTGAACCACCAATGCTTCACATGGGGAGTTCACAGGCATAGCTCTGTCCAAGACAGTGATCAGGTGCACACACTTAAATTGTACACATATGAACAAAGTGTGCGCAGCAGACATGACAACGCCAAAGTTTCACATGATGATGGCTTATATAAGACAAGCTCCAGGCAGGCACATACATATCAAGATATATACTGATTCTAAGGAAAGATGCTGTAGTCACTCGTCTCTGTGGCGCAATCGGTTTGCGCGTCCGGCTGTTAACCGAAAGGTTGGTGGTTCAAGCCCACCCAGGGACGTATTCTTTTGCCTGCATGAAATACTTGAATGAAAAACAGATACATACCTTTGCTCTCTCCTGCTGGACACCCATTCCCTGAATATTTCAATCCTCTGCGTTCTCTCTGCACCTGCAGTCAATTTCATAATTAGGATAGAAAACAAAAGGTCAAGTTCTGTAATACAACTGTAGGCATATGAGGAGGGGAAAATAAGTCAAAAGGCCCACAGCATTTGTTGATCTGGCTCCGAAAGCTGTAAGTGTAAGGACCTCGTGGCGCAACGGTAGCTTGTCTGACTCCAGATCAGAAGGTTGCGTGTTCAAATCATGTCAGGGTCACTGCTCACCATTTTATTCCCCACTGAGTTCATATATTTCCTTTCGAAAACAAAGTCAAAAGAACGCAGCCTTGCATTGGCCAGGAATCGAACCCGGGCCACCCGCGTGGCAGGCGAGAATTCTACCACTGAACCACCAATGCTTCACATGGGGTGTTCACAGGCATAGCTCTGTCCAAGACAGTGATCAGGTCACACATTTAAATTGTACACATATGAACAAAGTGTGCGCAGCAGACATGATACCGCCAAAGTTTCACATGATGATGGCTTATATATGACAAGCTCCAGGCAGGCGCATACATATCAAGATATATATTGAGTCTAAGGAAAGATGCTGCAGTCCCTCGACTCTGTGGCGCAATCGGTTAGCGCGTTTGGCTGTTAACCGAAAGGTTGGTGGTTCAAGCCCACCCAGGGACGTATCATTTTGCCTGCATGAAGCACTTGAATGAAACACAGATACATACCTTTGCACTCTCCTGCTGGACACCCTTTCCCGGAATATTTCAATCCTTTGCGTTCTCTCTGCACCTGCAGTCAATTTCATAATTAGGATAGAAAACAAAAGGCCAAGCCCTGTAATACAACTGTAGGCATATGAGGAGGGGAAAATAAGTCAAAAGGCCCACAGCATTTGCTGATCTGGCTCCGAAGGCTGTAAGTGTACGGACCTCGTGGCGCAACGGTAGCGCGTCTGACTCCAGATCAGAAGGTTGCGTGTTCAAATCACGTCGGGGTCACTGCTTACCATTTTATTCCCCACTGAGTTCATATATTTCCTTTCGAAAACAAAGTCAAAAGAAAGCAGTCTTGCATTGGCCGGGAATCGAACCCGGGCCTCCCGCGTGGCAGGAGAGATTTCTACCACTGAACCACCAATGCTTCACATGGGTTGTTCACAGGCAGAGCTCTGCCCAAGACAGTGATCAGGTGCACACACTTAAATTGTACACATATGAACAAAGTGTGCGCAGCAGACATGATAACGCCAACGTTTCACATGAAGATGGCAAGAATCAGATGCAGGAGACTATAACTATGAATGTCTTTGCATTTGCTGAGGTCACTGGCTTGGGACTAGAGTTGTGTTTATCAGGGCATGATGGCAGGCTGCTCCCGACAAAAGTGGTTCACAGAATGCACCCGCCAGATCACCAGCACTATTGTGTTTCAGATTATCTCACTGAACTCTCCTCCTGGAAAATCCTTCCCACTGGCTTTCCCAGATTCTGTGTCCTCCCCTAAATGCTGGGGTGAAACGGGCAGAGTTCTGCGCCCTGCGTCCCTTTACGCGTCTCTAACGCGCTCCCAACGCGGCCTACAGCCCTGGTCGGGCACAGCCCTGGTCGGGCTTAGATCACTGGAGCCTTTGGTGACCAAGAACTCCGGAAGCCTAGGGTCAGGCCTATTGCACAGGCATATTGTGCCTTGCCAATCCGGGATTGTTGTGTTTCAGGGCCTAGCCATCAATACTCCTGGGATTTCTTTCCCTGAGAACCCTCTTGTCCCTGTCCTCCCACAAGCCCGAGCTTTTATGTAAAATAAAGTGTGCACCATGGGCCTTCCCCTATTTGCTCTCTCCCCAATCTCTTTCTCCAAAGCTGAGCTCTGAAGGTAAATGTATCTATCTGAGTGAGGGGCTAGGGAGGGCCTTTCCCAGCAGTCTTACAAGTCAAGAGTTCAGAGAAAGCACCTGCTATGGGAGGGAGACTTTGCTCGCAGAGAAGTCAAGTCTAACATAACACATCTGATGGGCAAAGCACACGCCTTACTGGCTTGTAGCACACCTACAGAGGAGCAGGGAGCTATGCTAAGCAGGCAACAGATAAGTCATGTATGTGTCTCATACACTGGGACCGGTAGTAATACTGCCTCTAAGACCATTAGACAGTAGTCTATTCATCATTACGTCCAACAATAACAAGACACTAAGCAAATGAGAAATGCTGTATGGCATAAAGACGCATTATATAACACAAGCTCCAGGCAGGCACACAATTATCAAGATATATATTGAGTCTCAGGAACTGTGCTACAGTTATTAACCTCTGTGGTGCAAATGGTTAGCACGTTCGGTTGTTAACAGAAAGGTTGGAGGTTCAAGCCCACCCAGGGAAGTATCCTTTTTGCCTGCATGAAACACTTTAATGAAACACAGATACGTACCTCTGCTCTCTCCTGCTTAAGACCCTTTACCTGAACATTTCAATCCTCTGCGTTCTCTCTGCACCTGCAGTCAATTTCATAATTAGGATAGAAAACAAAAGGCCTAGCCCTGTAATACAACTGTAGGCATATGAGGAGGGGAAAATAAGTCAAAAGGCCCACAGCATTTGTTGATCTGGCTTGAAAGCTGTAAGTGTAAGAACCTCGTGGCGCAACGGTAGCGCGTCTCACTCCAGATCAGAAGGTTGCGTGTTCAAATCACGACGGGGTCACTGCTTACCATTTTATTCCCCACTGAGTTCATATATTTCCTTTCGAAAACAAAGTCAAAAGAACACAGTCTTGCATTGGCCGGGAATTGAACCCGGGACTCCCGCGTGGCAGGCGAGAATTCTACCACTGAACCACCAACGCTTCACACGGGGAGTTCACAGGCATAGCTCTGTCCAAGACAGTGATCAGGTGCACACACTTAAATTGTACACATATGAACAAAGTGTGCGCAGCAGACATGACAACGCCAAAGTTTCACATGATGATGGCTTATATAAGACAAGCTCCAGGCAGGCACATACATATCAAGATATATACTGAGTCTAAGGAAAGATGCTGTAGTCACTCCTCTCTGTGGTGCAATCGGTTAGCGCGTTAGGCTGTTAACCGAAAGGTTGGTGGTGCAAGCCCACCCAGGGACGTATTATTTTGCCTGAATGAAAAACAGATACATACCTTTGCTCTCTCCTGCTGTACACCCTTTCCCTGAATATTTCAATCCTCTGCGTTCTCTCTGCACCTGCAGTCAATTTCATAATTAGGATAGAAAACAAAAGGTCAAGTTCTGTAATACAACTGTAGGCATATGAGGAGGGGAAAATAAGTCAAAAGGCCCACAGCATTTGTTGATCTGGCTTGAAGGCTGTAACTGTAAGGACCTCGTGGCGCAACAGTAGCGCGTCTGACTCCAGATCAGAAGGTTGCGTGTTCAAATCACGTCGGGTCACTGCTTACCATTTTATTCCCCACTGAGTTCATATATTTCCTTTCGAAAACAAAGTCAAAAGAATGCAGCCTTGCATTGGCCGGGAATTGAACCCGGGCCTCCCGCGTGGCAGGCGAGAATTCTACCACTGAACCGCCAATGCTTCACATGGGGAGTTCACAGGCATAGCTCTGTCCAAGACAGTGATCAGGTGCACACACTTAAATTGTACACATATGAACAAAGTGTGCGCAGCAGACATGACAACGCCAAAGTTTCACATGATGATGGCTTATATAAGACAAGCTCCAGGCAGGCACATACATATCAAGATATATACTAAGTCTAAGGAAAGATGCTGTAGTCACTCGTCTCTGTGGTGCAATCGGTTAGCGCGTTCGGCTGTTAACGGAAAGGTTGGTGGTTCTAGCCCACCCAGGGATGTATTATTTTGCCTGCATGAAACACTTGAATGAAAAACAGATACATACCTTTGCTCTCTCCTGCTGTACACCCTTTCCCTGAATATTTCAATCCTCTGCGTTCTCTCTGCACCTGCAGTCAATTTCATAATTAGGATAGAAAACAAAAGGTCAAGTTCTGTAATACAACTGTAGGCATATGAGGAGGGGAAAATAAGTCAAAAGGCCCACAGCATTTGTTGATCTGGCTCCGAAAGCTGTAAGTGTAAGGACCTCGTGGCGCAACGGTAGCGTGTCTGAGTCCAGATCAGAAGGTTGCTTGTTCAAATTACGTCGGGGTCACTGCTTACCGTTTTATTCCCCACTGAGTTCATATATTTCCTTTAGAAAACAAAGTCAAAAGAACGCAGCCTTGCATTGGCTGGGAATCGAACCCAGGCCTCCCGCGTGGCAGGCGAGAATTCTACCACTGAACCACCAATGCTTCACATGGGGTGTTCACAGGCATAGCTCTGTCCAAGACAGTGATCAGGTCACACACTTAAATTGTACACATATGAACAAAGTGTGCGCAGCAGACATGATACCGCCAAAGTTTTACATGATGATGGCTTATATATGACAAGCTCCAGGCAGGCGCATACATATCAAGATATATATTGAGTCTAAGGAAAAATGCTGCAGTCACTCGTCTCTGTGGCGCAATCGGTTAGCGCGTTCGGCTGTTAACCGAAAGGTTGGTGGTTCAAGCCCACCCAGGGACGTATCATTTTGCCTGCATGAAGCACTTGAATGAAACACAGATACATACCTTTGCACTCTCCTGCTGGACACCCTTTCCCTGAATATTTCAATCCTCTGCGTTCTCTCTGCACCTGCAGTCAATTTCATAATTAGGATAGAAAACAAAAGGCCAAGCCCTGTAATACAACTGTAGGCATATGAGGAGGGGAAAATAAGTCAAAAGGCCCACAGCATTTGCTGATCTGGCTCCGAAGGCTGTAAGTGTACGGACCTCGTGGAGCAACGGTAGTGCGTCTGACTCCAGATCAGAAGGTTGCGTGTTCAAATCACGTCGGGGTCACTGCTTACCATTTTATTCCCCACTGAGTTCATATATTTCCTTTGGAAAACAAAGTCAAAAGAACGCAGCCTTGCATTGGCTGGGAATTGAACCCAGGCCTCCCGTGTGGCAGGCGAGAATTCTACCACTGAACCACCAATGCTTCACATGGGGAGTTCACAGGCATAGCTCTGTCCAAGACAGTGATCAGGTGCACACACTTAAATTGTACACATATGAACAAAGTGTGCGCAGCAGACATGACAACGCCAAAGTTTCACATGATGATGGCTTATATAAGACAAGCTCCAGGCAGGCACATACATATCAAGATATATACTGAGTCTAAGGAAAGATGCTGTAGTCACTCGTCTCTGTGGTGCAATCGGTTAGCGCGTTCGGCTGTTAACCGAAAGGTTGGTGGTTCAAGCCCACCCAGGGATGTATTATTTTGCCTGCATGACACACTTGAATGAAAAACAGATACATACCTTTGCTCTCTCCTGCTGTACACCCTTTCCCTGAATATTTCAATCCTCTGCGTTCTCTCTGCACCTGCAGTCAATTTCATAATTAGGATAGAAAACAAAAGGTCAAGTTCTGTAATACAACTGTAGGCATATGAGGAGGAGAAAATAAGTCAAAAGGCCCACATCATTTGTTGATCTGGCTCTGAAAGCTGTAAGTGTAAGGACCTCGTGGCGCAACGGTAGCGTGTCTGACTCCAGACCAGAAGGATGTGTGTTCAAATCACGTCGGGGGTCACTGCTTACCATTTTATTCCCCAAAAGAAAGCAGTCTTGCATTGGCCGGGAATCAAACCCGGGCCTCCCGCATGGCAGGCGAGAATTCTACCACTGAACCACCAATGGTTCACATGGGTTGTTTACAGGCAGAGCTCTGCCCAAGACAGTGATCAGGTGCACACACTTAAATTGTACACATATGAACAAAGTGTGCGCAGCAGACATGATAACGCCAACGTTTCACATGAAGATGGCAAGAATCATATGCAGGAGACTATAACTATGAATGTCTTTGCATTTGCTGAGGTCACTGGCTTGGGACTAGAGTTGTGTTTATCAGGGCATGATGGCAGGCTGATCCCGACAAAAGTGGTTCACAGAATGCACCCGCCAGATCACCAGCACTATTGTGTTTCAGATTATCTCACTGAACTCTCCTCCTGGAAAATCCTTCCCACTGGCTTTCCCAGATTCTGTGTCCTCCCCTAAATGCTGGGGTGAAACGGGCAGAGTTCTGCGCCCTGCGTCCCTTTACGCGTCCCTAACGCGCTCCCAACGCGGCCTACAGCCCTGGTCGGGCACAGCCCTGGTCGGGCTTAGATCACTGGAGCCTTTGGTGACCAAGAACTCCGGAAGCCTAGGGTCAGGCCTATTGCACAGGCATATTGTGCCTTGCCAATCCGGGATTGTTGTGTTTCAGGGCCTAGCCATCAATACTCCTGGGATTTCTTTCCCTGAGAACCCTCTTGTCCCTGTCCTCCCACAAGCCCGAGCTTTTATATAAAATAAAGTGTGCACCATGGGCCTTCCCCTATTTGCTCTCTCCCCAATCTCTTTCTCCAAAGCTGAGCTCTGAAGGTAAATGTATTTATCTGAGTGAGGGGCTAGGGAGGGCCTTTCCCAGCAGTCTTACAAGTCAAGAGTTCAGAGAAAGCACCTGCTATGGGAGGGAGACTTTGCATGCAGAGAAGTCAAGTCTAACATAACACATCTGATGGGCAAGGCCCACGCCTTACTGGCTGGTAGCACACCTACAGAGGAGCAGGGAGCTATGCTAAGCAGGCAACAGAAAAGTCATGTATGTGTCTCATACACTGGGACCGGTAGTAATACTGGCTCTAAGACCATTAGACAGTAGTCTATTCATCATTACGTCCAACAATAACAAGACACTAAGCAAATGAGAAATGCTGTATGGCATAAAGACGCATTATATAACACAAGCTCCAGGCAGGCACACAATTATCAAGATATATATTGAGTCTCAGGAACGGTGCTACAGTTATTAACCTCTGCGGTGCAAATGGTTAGCGCGTTCGGTTGTTAACAGAAAGATGGTAGTTCAAGCCCACCCTGGGAAGAATCCTTTTTGCCTGCATGAAACACTTTAATGAAACACAGATACGTACCTCTGCTCTCTCCTGCTTAAGACCCTTTACCTGAACATTTCAATCCTCTGCGTTCTCTCTGCACCTGCAGTCAATTTCATAATTAGGATAGAAAACAAAAGGCCTAGCCCTGTAATACAACTGTAGGCATATGAGGAGGGGAAAATAAGTCAAAAGGCCCACAGCATTTGTTGATCTGGCTTGAAGGCTGTAACTGTAAGGACCTTGTGGCGCAACGGTAGCGCGTCTGACTCCAGATCAGAAGGTTGCGTGTTCAAATCACGTCGGGGTCACTGCTTAACATTTTATTCCGCACTGAGTTCATATATTTCCTTTAGAAAACAAAGTCAAAATAACGCAGCCTTGCATTGGCCGGGAATCAAACCCAGGCCTCCCGTGTGGCAGGCGAGAATTCTACCACTGAACCACCAATGCTTCACATGGGGTGTTCACAGGCATAGCTCTGTCCAAGATAGTGATCAGGTCACACACTAAAATTGTACACATATGAACAAAGTGTGCGCAGCAGACATGATACCGCCAAAGTTTCACGTGATGATGGCTTATATATGACAAGCTCCAGGCAGGCGCATACATATCAAGATATATATTGAGTCTAAGGAAAAATACTGCAGTCACTCGTCTCTGTGGCGCAATCGGTTAGCGCGTTCGGCTGTTAACCGAAAGGTTGGTGGTTCAAGCCCACCCAGGGACGTATCATTTTGCCTGCATGAAGCACTTGAATGAAGCACAGATACATACCTTTGCACTCTCCTGCTGGACACCCTTTCCCTGAATATTTCAATCCTCTGCGTTCTCTCTGCACCTGCAGTCAATTTCATAATTAGGATAGAAAACAAAAGGCCAAGCCCTGTAATACAACTGTAGGCATATGAGGAGGGGAAAATAAGTCAAAAGGCCCACAGCATTTGCTGATCTGGCTCCGAAGGCTGTAAGTGTACAGACCTCGTGGAGCAACGGTAGCGCGTCTGACTCCAGATCAGAAGGTTGCGTGTTCAAATCACGTCGGGGTCACTGCTTACCATTTTATTCCCCACTGAGTTCATATATTTCCTTTCGAAAACAAAGTCAAAAGAAAGCAGTCTTGCATTGGCCGGGAATCGAACCCGGGCCTCCCGCATGGCAGGCGAGAATTCTACCACTGAACTACCAATGGTTCACATGGGTTGTTTACAGGCAGAGCTCTGCCCAAGACAGTGATCAGGTGCACACACTTAAATTGTACACATATGAACAAAGTGTGCGCAGCAGACATGATAACGCCAACGTTTCACATGAAGATGGCAAGAATCAGATGCAGGAGACTATAACTATGAATGTCTTTGCATTTGCTGAGGTCACTGGCTTGGGACTAGAGTTGTGTTTATCAGGGCATGATGGCAGGCTGCTCCCGACAAAAGTGGTTCACAGAATGCACCCGCCAGATCACCAGCACTATTGTGTTTCAGATTATCTCACTGAACTCTCCTCATGGAAAATCCTTCCCACTGGCTTTCCCAGATTCTGTGTCCTCCCCTAAATGCTGGGGTGAAACGGGCAGAGTTCTGCGCCCTGCGTCCCTTTACGCGTCCCTAACGCGCTCCCAACTCGGCCTACAGCCCTGGTCGGGCACAGCCCTGGTCGGGCTTAGATCACTGGAGCCTTTGGTGACCAAGAACTCCGAAAGCCTAGGGTCAGGCCTATTGCACAGGCATATTGTGCCTTGCCAATCCGGGATTGTTGTGTTTCAGGGCCTAGCCATCAATACTCCTGGGATTTCTTTCCCTGAGAACCCTCTTGTCCCTGTCCTCCCACAAGCCCGAGCTTTTATGTAAAATAAAGTGTGCACCATGGGCCTTCCCCTATTTGCTCTCTCCCCAATCTCTTTCTCCAAAGCTGAGCTCTGAAGGTAAATGTATTTATCTGAGTGAGGGGCTAGGGAGGGCCTTTCCCAGCAGTCTTACAAGTCAAGAGTTCAGAGAAAGCACCTGCTATGGGAGGGAGACTTTGCTCGCAGAGAAGTCAAGTCTAACATAACACATCTGATGGGCAAGGCACACGCCTTACTGGCTGGTAGCACACCTACAGAGGAGCAGGGAGCTATGCTAAGCAGGCAACAGAAAAGTCATGTATGTGTCTCATACACTGGGACCGGTAGTAATACTGGCTCTAAGACCATTAGACAGTAGTCTATTCATCATTACGTCCAACAATAACAAGACACTAAGCAAATGAGAAATGATGTATGGCATGAAGACGCATTATATAACACAAGCTCCAGGCAGGCACACAATTATCAAGATATATATTGAGTCTCAGGAACTGTGCTACAGTTATTAACCTCTGTGGTGCAAATGGTTAGCGCGTTCGGTTGTTAACAGAAAGGTTGGTGGTTCAAGCCCACCCAGGGAAGTATCCTTTTTGCCTGCATGAAACACTTTAATGAAACACAGATACGTACCTCTGCTCTCTCCTGCTTAAGACCCTTTACCTGAACATTTCAATCCTCTGCGTTCTCTCTGCACCTGCAGTCAATTTCATAATTAGGATAGAAAACAAAAGGCCTAGCCCTGTAATACAACTGTAGGCATATGAGGAGGGGAAAATAAGTCAAAAGGCCCACAGCATTTGTTGATCTGGCTTGAAAGCGGTAAGTGTAAGGACCTCGTGGCGCAACGGTAGCGCGTCTGACTCCAGATCAGAAGGTTTATTTATTTATTATTTATTATAAAGTTTTGTATAGCGCGAACAAGACCCGTGGGTATCAGAGCGCTTAACATAGAAGGCATATGAGAAAGACATATATATATGATAGTTATACGGACAACAAATATGAGGTAGATGATAAATAGACAATATCAAGTGTGCAGTTAGCGTTGATAGTCAATGGTGGGTGTACTTCTATCTTAAGTAAAATGTGAAAGCAAGTCTGACAGTTAGGTCATGATCAGGTCGTGAATGTTCTATTCTAGGTAGTGTGTTTCTTCAACAGAAAGCTCTTCACTTCACGCTTAAACGATGCCACATTTTGGATCTTCCTGATGTTAGGGGGGAGTGAGTTCCATATTCTGGGGGTAGCTCCTGAGAACGCTCTGTCATAGGTTTTTTTCTTGTGGAAAAGGGCTGGCCGTAGTAGGAATTCCTCAGTACTCCTCGCTGGTCGATTTCCTCCCGATAGCTGGGTTTTCTTCGCTAGGTATCTTGGGGTGTTGTGGTGTAGCGCTTTATGGGTGATACATGCCATCTTCATTTGGATTCTCGCTTCATAGGGTAACCAGCTTAAAGCTTTCAAGTGTGGCGATATATGATCGTATTTTCTTGATCCGGTGATAATTCTTGCCGCAGCATTTAGGCATGCTTTCAATGGCGCTGTGGACAATTTTGGTAGTCCCGCTAAGGTGGTGCAGCCATACTCAATCCTCGAGATAACTAAGGATTGGATTGCTAATTTGAGATCCGCTTCTGAGATGAATGGTTTCAATTTTCTTAAGTAGTTCAGGTGGAACCGGGCATTTTTAGACATTGAGTTGATATGGGCTTTCATGTCCAGATTCTCGTCCTGAGTGATTCCTAGCGATTTCGCTGACTTGATTAGTGTTGGGGTGCAGTTTAGCGCCGTCACCATTTTCGTCCATTCCTTTATTTCCGTATCGCTCCTAGCAGGTGAGATTAGTAGGAACTCTGTTTTGTGAGCGTTCAACTTCAGCTGGTTGGTGGTTAGCCATTGCAGAGCCATTTTTAGAGTCTCGTTCATTAACTCCATGTCTTTTAGGGAAGTGATCTTTAAGTATATTTGCGTGTCGTCTGCATACATGTGATAGGATATCTGTGATTTTTGGAGAATTTCTGTGAGCGGTTCGACGTAAAGGTTAAACAGATCTGGTGATAATGATGATCCTTGAGGGACTCCAATTGAAATAGGGCATGGAGGTGAGATAGACTGGTTGACCAGGAATCGCTGTGTCCTGCTCTGTAGAAAAGAGATAAACCATTCCAGCACGGTTCCTGACAGGCCCATCCTGTCCCGTAGCCTGGTCAATAGCGCTTCGTGATTTACCGTGTCGAAGGCCGAGGACAGATCTAGGAGAATCAGTAGACATGCTTTGTTTTGGTCAAGTGCCTGTAGAGCATCATCGACAATATGGAGGATCGCTGTTTCAGTGCTGTGCCCTGCTCTGAATTCTGATTGGCATTCATCAAGCAATGAGAATTTGGTGATGTGTCGGCTTAGTTGGTTCTGAATGCATTTCTCAATTAGTTTGGCCAGTAGCGGGATGTTGGTGGTCACTGGGCGAAAGTTGTTTGGGTCTGATCTATCTGCTGAGGGTTTTTTGATTATGGGAGCAACTTGACCTGTTTTCAGGCAGTCTGGGAGGATCCCTTGTGATAGTGAAGCATTTATAATTTCAGTCCATATTGGAACCAAAACGTGATTGATTTCTTTTACACATTTTGCAGGTAAAGGGTCTTGGTAGTGGTTGTTTGGCTTTATTTCGGAAAGCGTTTTGGCGATACTGTGCTGGTCATATAATTCGAACGTATCCCACCTTGCCTCATTTTTTGTCGTGGTACTCTCCGTTGACGCAGCAGTATCTCTGGTAGGCGTTGGATCTATGGGAAGGTTTGCCATGGCGTTTTTGAGCTCTACTTCTAGCGATTTCGCCTTCTCTGTGAAAAATGTAGAAAATTCTTCACAATTCAGAGGTGTTTTGGAGTTCTCATGGACTGATTTGGCTAGTTTGTTTGATTGTTGCTTTAGGATTTCAAAGAGTTTCCGTGGTCTGTTTTTGGCACTGTCCAGTTCTGACCGTATGAATTCTTGTTTTGAGTTGATGATCTTTTTGTTATATTGGCCTCTAATTTTTCTGAGTGCTTTCAGCTCTGGGGATGAAGGGTGTTGTCTCCATTTTCTTTCGGCCATTCTCAATTTGCGCCTTTCTTCATTTAGGGATTCATTAAACCATGGATTTTTTGTCTTCTCCGAGATATTTTTCAGTTTTAGGGGCATGGTGTTGTTGACAATATTTCCGACCGTTGTTATGTAGTGGTCGGTCAGCTCGTTCACATCATGCAGGTTGTTATGCGGTTTTAGGTCTCTTTCGCAGCTTTCAACTAGTAGCTTTAAATTTGTATCTCTTGTGTCTCTAACCCATTTTTTGGTCTTGAGGGGTTGTCTGGTCATGCCTTTTACCATTATAGGTATCATGAATGTTATGGCATGATGATCCGACCAGTCACATGGTGTTATAGAGAGGATTGATGTCTCTTTGTTTCGTGAGATAATCCAGTCTAATGTCGCTCCTTTCGAGTGAGTGGGTTGTGTGCATATTTGAGAAAGGTTCAGATCATCAAGGAAGTCTTTCAGCGATTTGACCAGTTTGTCGTTGTGGTCCTCCCAATGTAAGTTGAAGTCACCAAGAAATATGTTGTTAACGCCGTCGTTGGAGTTGGTCGTTATGATCTCCATTAGCTCCTCTGTAAACTTCACGCTGTCTCCTGGTGGATGGTAAAAAGAGTGCAGGTTGCGTGTTCAAATCACGTCGGGGTCACTGCTTACCATTTTATTCCGCACTGAGTTCATATATTTCCTTTCGAAAACAAAGTCAAAAGAACGCAGCCTTGCATTGGCTGGGAATTGAACCCGGGCCTCCCGTGTGGCAGGCGAGAATTCTACCACTGAACCACCAATGCTTCACATGGGGAGTTCACAGGCATAGCTCTGTCCAAGACAGTGATCAGGTGCACACACTTAAATTGTACACATATGAAC
>NC_136058.1:338677476-338682476 GCF_964261635.1 Lissotriton helveticus | reverse complement strand
GAAGCCTAGGGTCAGGCCTATTGCACAGGCATATTGTGCCTTGCCAATCCGGGATTGTTGTGTTTCAGGGCCTAGCCATCAATACTCCTGGGATTTCTTTCCCTGAGAACCCTCTTGTCCCTGTCCTCCCACAAGCCCGAGCTTTTATGTAAAATAAAGTGTGCACCATGGGCCTTCCCCTATTTGCTCTCTCCCCAATCTCTTTCTCCAAAGCTGAGCTCTGAAGGTAAATGTATCTATCTGAGTGAGGGGCTAGGGAGGGCCTTTCCCAGCAGTCTTACAAGTCAAGAGTTCAGAGAAAGCACCTGCTATGGGAGGGAGACTTTGCTCACAGAGAAGTCAAGTCTAACATAACACATCTGATGGGCAAGGCACACGCCTTACTGGCTGGTAGCACACCTACAGAGGAGCAGGGAGCTCTGCTAAGCAGGCACCAGAAAAGTCATGTATGTGTCTCATACACTGGGACCGGTAGTAATACTGGCTCTAAGACCATTAGACAGTAGTCTATTCATCATTACGTCCAACAATAACAAGACACTAAGCAAATGAGAAATGCTGTATGGCATAAAGACGCATTATATAACACAAGCTCCAGGCAGGCACACAATTATCAAGATATATATTGAGTCTCAGGAACTGTGCTACAGTTATTAACCTCTGTGGTGCAAATGGTTAGCGCGTTCGGTTGTTAACAGAAAGGTTGGTGGTTAAAGCCCACCCAGGGAAGTATCCTTTTTGCCTGCATGAAACACTTTAATGAAACACAGATACGTACCTCTGCTCTCTCCTGCTTAAGACCCTTTACCTGAACATTTCAATCCTCTGCGTTCTCTCTGCACCTGCAGTCAATTTCATAATTAGGATAGAAAACAAAAGGCCTAGCCCTGTAATACAACCGTAGGCATATGAGGAGGGGAAAATAAGTCAAAAGGCCCACAGCATTTGTTGATCTGGCTTGAAGGCTGTAAGTGTAAGGACCTCGTGGCGCAACGGTAGCGCGTCTGACTCCAGATCAGAAGGTTGCGTGTTAAAATCACGTCGGGTTCACTGCTTACCATTTTATTCCCCACTGAGTTCATATATTTCCTTTCGAAAACAAAGTCAAAAGAACGCAGCCTTGCATTGGCCGGGAATTGAACCCGGGCCTCCCGCGTGGCAGGCGAGAATTCTACCACTGAACCACCAATGCTTCACATGGGGAGTTCACAGGCATAGCTCTGTCCAAGACAGTGATCAGGTGCACACACTTAAATTGTACACATATGAACAAAGTGTGCGCAGCAGACATGACAACGCCAAAGTTTCACATGATGATGGCTTATATAAGACAAGCTCCAGGCAGGCACATACATATCAAGATATATACTGAGTCTAATGAAAGATGCTGTAGTCCAGGGGTGCCCAAACCTGTCCTGGCGGGCCGTATCCATGCCAGATTTTTGGGATATCCCCATCTGGGGATCACGGTTCGATCCCCGGCACCGGCGGCAGATTAGCCCAGCACCAGGTGACTCTGGGAAATAGCTGGCGCCGCGGCTAGGGCGGCTGACTCCGGAATCTGGAGATTTTTTTATTTAAGTTTTTTGTAGAGCGCGTAGTAACCCTCGAGCATCCCAGAGATTAGGGTTCGATCCCCGGCACCGGCCGCAGATTAGCCCAGCACCACGTGACTCTGGGAAATAGCTGGCGCCGCGGCTAGGGAGGCTGACTCCGGAATCTGGGGATCACGGTTCGATCCCCGGCACCGGCGGCAGATTAGCCCAGCACCATGTGACTCTGGGCAATAGCTTGCTTAATCTTCCCGACGGCCCCTAGCGCCTAGAGACCCTTACGGGTGATTGTGCGCCTTACAAATGTGGATTATTATTATTATTATTATTTGGGCCGATTCCGATCCGGTTCGTAAAAGCACATCTGCCCGAATCTGTCGGACAACCACGTACGCCCGGGAGAGGACTGCCCGGGACCCGTGGAGCCCGTCCTGGTAACTCTGACCTGCCATGGGCCTGGAGAAGGGAGCACCGGACGCCCGGGGGGAGGACTGCCCGGGACCCGTGGAGCCCGTCCTGGGCACTCTGACCTGCCGTCGGCCCGGGGAAGGGAGCCCCGGACGCCCGGGGGGAGGACTGCCCGGGACCCATGGAGCCCGTCCTGGGCACTCTGACCTGCCGATGGCCCGGGGAAGGGAGCCCCGGACGCCCGGGGGAGGACTGCCCGGGACCCGTGGAACTCGTCCTGGGCACTCTGACATGCCGCTGACCCGGGGAAGGGAACCCCGGACGCCCGGGAACCGTGGAGCCCGTCCTGGGCACTCTGACAAGCCGTCGGACCGGGGAAGGGAGCCCCGGACGCCCGGGACCCGTGGAGCCTGTCCTGGGAACTCCGGCATGCCGTTGGCCCGGGGAAGGGAGTCCCAGATACCCGGGACCCGTGGAGCCCGTCATGGGCACTCTGACAAGCCGGTGTCCCGGGGAAGGGAGCCCCGGACGCCCGGGACTCGTGGAGCCCGTCCTGGGCACTCTGGCAGGCCGTTGGCCTGGGGAAGGGAGTCCCGGACGCCCGGGGCCCTTGGAGCCCATCCTGGGCACTTTGACATGCCGTTGGCCTGGGGAAGGGAGCCCTGGACGCCCGGGGGAGAGGACTGCCAGGGACCCGTGGAGCCCGTCCTGGGCACTTTGACCTGCCGTTGGCCTGGAGATGGAAGCCCCGGATGCCTGTTGGAGGACTGCCCGGGACCCATGGAGCCCGTCCCGGGTACTTTGCCATGCTGTTGGCCTCCTGGAGATGGGTGCCCCGGACGCCCGGGGGAGGACTGCCCGGGACGTATGGAGCCCGTCCCGGGCACTTTTCCATGCCGTCGGCAGGGATGGAGCCCCGGACGCCCGGGGGACGACTGCCCAAGAGCCATGGAGCCCGTCCTGGGCAATTTGACAAGCCGTTGGCCTGGAGGAAGGAAGCCCCGGGTGGCCTAGGGAGGTGTTACCCAGGCATAGCCCATCTGGTCCCCCTAGCAGAGAACCACCAGCCTTAGAGGGGTGTCCGGGCGTACCCTGTCCCTAGTAATCCGGAGGGAAATTACCCCCCTTTCTTGCAATCTGTGCGCACGAGGTGACAGAGGGGACCCAAGGCGCGAAAGTACCCGACCTCCTGGAGCCCTCGCTGGGATCCGGGAGGCGAATGGCACCTCATCATGACTTCCAGGGCGACCAGATGGCCGAGGCGAGAGGTCACTGTCCAAGACAGTGATCAGGTGCACGCACTTAAATTGTACACATATGAACAAAGTGTGCGCAGCAGACATGACAACGCCAAAGTTTCACATGATGATGGCTTATATAAGACAAGCTCCAGGCAGGCACATACATATCAAGATATATACTGAGTCTAAGGAAAGATGCTGTAGTCCAGGGGTGCCCAAACCTGTCCTGGCGGGCCGTATCCATGCCAGATTTTTGGGATATCCCCATCTGGGGATCACGGTTCGATCCCCGGCACCGGCGGCAGATTAGCCCAGCACCAGGTGACTCTGGGAAATAGCTGGCGCCTCGGCTAGGGCGGCTGACTCCGGAATCTGGAGATTTTTTTATTTAAGGTTTTTGTAGAGCGCGTAGTAACCCTCGAGCATCCCAGAGATTAGGGTTCGATCCCCGGCCGCAGATTAGCCCAGCACCACGTGACTCTGGGAAATAGCTGGCGCCGCGGCTAGGGAGGCTGACTCCGGAATCTGGGGATCACGGTTCGATCCCCGGCACCGGCGGCAGATTAGCCCAGCACCATGTGACTCTGGGCAATAGCTTGCTTAATCTTCCCGACGGCCCCTAGCGCCTAGAGACCCTTACGGGTGATTGTGCGCCTTACAAATGTGGATTATTATTATTATTATTATTTGGGCCGATTCCGATCCAGTTCGTAAAAGCACATCTGCCCGAATCTGTCGGACAACCACGTACGCCCGGGAGAGGACTGCCCGGGACCCGTGGAGCCCGTCCTGGTCACTCTGACCTGCCATGGGCCTGGAGAAGGGAGCACCGGACGCCCGGGGGGAGGACTGCCCGGGACCCGTGGAGCCCGTCCTGGGCACTCTGACCTGCCGTCGGCCCGGGGAAGGGAGCCCCGGACGCCCGGGGGAGGACTGCCCGGGACCCGTGGAACTCGTCCTGGGCACTCTGACATGCCGCTTACCCGGGGAAGGGAACCCCGGACGCCCGGGAACCGTGGAGCCCGTCCTGGGCACTCTGACAAGCCGTCGGACCGGGGAAGGGAGCCCCGGACGCCCGGGACCCGTGGAGCCTGTCCTGGGAACTCCGGCATGCCGTTGGCCCGGGGAAGGGAGTCCCAGATACCCGGGACCCGTGGAGCCCGTCATGGGCACTCTGACAAGCCGGTGTCCCGGGGAAGGGAGCCCCGGACGCCCGGGACTCGTGGAGCCCGTCCTGGGCACTCTGGCAGGCCGTTGGCCTGGGGTAGGGTGTCCCGGACACCCGGGGCCCGTGGAGCCCATCCTGGGCACTTTGACATGCCGTTGGCCTGGGGAAGGGAGCCCCGGACGCCCGGGGGGGAGGACTGCCAGGGACCCGTGGAGCCCGTCCTGGGCACTTTGACCTGCCATTGGCCTGGAGATGGAAGCCCCGGATGCCTGGGGGAGGACTGCCCGGGACCCATGGAGCCCGTCCCGGGTACTTTGCCATGCTGTTGGCCTCCTGGAGATGGGTGCCCCGGACGCCCGGGGGAGGACTGCCCGGGACGTATGGAGCCCGTCCCGGGCACTTTTCCATGCCGTCGGCAGGGATGGAGCCCCGGACGCCCGGGGGACGACTGCCCAAGAGCCATGGAGCCCGTCCTGGGCAATTTGACAAGCCGTTGGCCTGGAGGAAGGAAGCCCCGGGTGGCCTAGGGAGGTGTTACCCAGGCATAGCCCATCTGGTCCCCCTAGCAGAGAACCACCAGCCTTGGAGGGGTGTCCGGGCATACCCTGTCCCTAGTAATCCGGAGGGAAA
>NC_136058.1:338659976-338664976 GCF_964261635.1 Lissotriton helveticus | reverse complement strand
CCTAGGCCACCCGGGGCTTCCTTCCTCCAGGCCAACTGCATGTCAAATTGCCCAGGACGGGCTCCATGGCTTCTGGGCAGTCGTCCCCTGGGCGTCCGGGGCTCCATCCAGGCTGACGGCATGGAAAAGTGCCCAGGACAGGCTCCATGCGTCCCGGGCATTCATCCCCCGGGCGTCCGGGGCTCCATCTAGGCTGACGGTATGGAAGAGTGCCCAGGTCGGGCTCCATGGTTTTCACGGTGGTCCTCCCCTGGGTGTCTGGGGGCTCCAGGCCGAATGCATGGAAAAGTGCCCAGGACGGGCTCCATGCGTCCCGGGCATTCGTCCCCTGGGCGTCCGGGGCTCCATCTAGGCTGACGGTATGGCAGAGTGCCCAGGTCGGGCTCCATGGTTTTCACGGTGGTCCTCCCCTGGGTGTATGGGGGCTCCAGGCCGTAGGCACGGAAAAGTGCCCAGGACGGGCTCCATGCGTCCCGGGCATTCGTCCCCCGGGCGTCCGGGGCTCCATCCAGGCTGACGGCATGGCAGAGTGCCCGGGTCGGGCTCCATGGGTCCCGGGCAGCCCTCCCCCGGGCGTCGGGGCTCCCACCTCCAGGCCGACGGCATGTCAAAGTGCCCAGGACGGGCTCCATGAGTCCGGGACAGTCCTCCCCCGGGCGTCTGGGACACCCATCTCCAGGAGGCCAACGGCATTGGCAAAGTACCCAGGACGGGCTCCATGGGTCCCGGGCAGACCTCCCCCGAGCGTCCGGGGCACCCATCTCCATGAGGCCAACGGCATTGGCAAAGTACCCAGGACGGGCTCCATGGGTCCCGGGCAGACCTCCCCCGGGCATCCGGGGCACCCATCTCCATGAGGCCAACGGCATTGGCAAAGTACCCGGGAAGGGCTCCATGGGTCCCGGGTAGACCTCCCCCGGGCGTCCGGGGCACCCATCTCCATGAGGCCAACGGCATTGGCAAAGTACCCGGGAAGGGCTCCATGGGTCCCGGGTAGACCTCCCCCGGGCGTCCGGGGCACCCATCTCCATGAGGCCAACGGCATTGGCAAAGTACCCAGGACGGGCTCCATTGGTCCCGGGCAGACCTCCCCCCGGGCGTCCGGGGCTCCCACCTCCAGGCCGACGTAATGTCAAAGTACCCAGGACGGGCTCCATGGGTCCCGGGCAGCTTCCCCCGGGCGTCCGGGGCACCCACCTCCAGGCCGACGGCATGTCAAAGTACCCAGGACGGGCTCCACGGGTCCCGGGCATTCCTCCCCCAGGTCGTCCGGGCCCTAGAGCACCGGTGGTCCAACCTGCGCCTGAGGCCCAGCCGGGGTCCAAGAGCCCTGCCTTGCGTGGGCAGGCAGTCAGGAACCCCACCGCGAAGGCTTGGGATGGATGGGGAGCTGGGAGTCCTTTCGATCCCGGCCATCTGGTCGCCCGCGATGCTTTCCAATGGGGCGACCAGATGGCCGGGCTTCCCTGGAAGTCCGGATGAGGTGCCATTCGCCTCCCGGATCCCAGCTAGGGCTCCATGAGGTCGGGTTCTTTTACGCCTTGGGTCCCCTCTGTCACCTCGCGTGCACGGATTGCAAGAAAGGGGGGTAATTTCCCTCCGGATTACTAGGGGCAGGGTACGCCCGGACACCCCTCCAGGGCTGGTGGTTCTCTGCCCGGGGGACCAGATGAGATATGCCTGGGCAACACCTCCCCTGGGCGTCTGGGGGCTCCATTCTCCGGGCCAACGGCATGGCTCAATGCCCAGGATGGGCTCCATGGGCCCCGGACAGACCTCCCCCGGGCGTCCGGGGCACCCATCTCCAGGAGGCCAACGGGATGGCAAAGTACCCGGGGAGGGCTCCACGGGTCCCGGGCAGCCTTCCCCCAGGCGTCCGGGGCTCCCACCTCCAGGCCGACGGCATGTCACACTGCCCAGGACGGGCTCCATGGGCCCCGGACAGACCTCCCCCGGGCGTCCGGGGCACCCATCTCCAGGAGGCCAACGGGATGGCAGAGTACCCGGGAAGGGCTCCATGGGTCCCGGGCAGCCCTCCCCCGGGAATCCGGGGCTCCCACCTCCAGGACGACGGCATGTCAAAGTGCCCAGGACGGGCTCCACGGGCCCCGGGCAGCCCTCCCCCCGGGCGTTCGGGGCACACATCTCCAGGAGGCCAACGGCGTTGCAAAGTACCCAGGAAGGGCTCCACGGGTACCGGGCAGTCTTCCCCCGGGCTTCCGGGGCACCCATCTCCATGAGGCCATCGGCATTGGCAAAGTACCCGGGAAGGGCTCCACGGGTCCCGGACAGGCCTCCCCTCGGGCGTCCCGGGCACCCTCCTCCAGGCCGACGGCATGTCAAAGTGTCCTTGACGGGCTCCATGGGTCCCGGCAGCCCGCTCCCGGGCGTCCGGGGCTCCCACCTCCAGGCCGACGGCATGTCAAAGTGCCCAGGACCGGATCCACGGGTACCGGGCAGTCCTCCCCCCGGCGTCCGGGGCTCCGATCTCCAGGCCAACGGCATGGCTCAATGCCCAGGACGGGCTCCATGGGTCCCGCGCAGGCCTCCCCCGGGCGTCCGGGGCAACCATCTCCATGAGGCCAACGGCATTGGCAAAGTACCCGGGAAGGGCTCCACGGGTCCCGGGCAGGCCTCCCCCGGGCGTCCAGGGCACCCACCTCCAGGCCGACGGCATGTAAAAGTGCCCAGGACGGGCTCCATGGGTCCCGGGCAGCCCGCCCCGGGGCATCTGGGGCACCCATCTGCAGGAGGCCAACGGCGTTGCAAAGTACCCGGGAAGGGCTCCACGGGTACCGGGCAGTCCTCCCCCGGGCGTCCGGGGGCTCCCTTCTCCAGGCCAACGGCATGGTTCAATGCCCAGGACGGGCTCATGTGTCCCGGACAGACCTCCCCCGGGCGTCCGGGGCACCCATCTCCAGGCCAACAGCATGGCTCAATGCCCAGGGCGGGCTCCATGGGTCCGGGGAGGCGTCCCATGCACCTCCGGGCTTGGGAGCCCCGGCTGGGTCCAGGGGCCCGGCCGGGCCCCCGGTCGGGTGCTCCGGCCCTGCGCCCTGTCTCCCAGCATGCCGCACTGCCAAGGGCCCAGGAAGGGTTTCCGATGTGCCCGGGGAGCCTCCCCTTGCTTGGCTGGGTTCAGGAGCAGTGGCTAGGGCCCCTGAGGGCCCGGGGAGGGCGGCCTCCCCACCCCGGGCTCTGTCCTTGGTCCTGCTGTGTGGCAATGTGCCCGGGACGGGGTCCGGAGGGACCGGGGAGGCGTCCAATGCACCTCCGGGCTTGGGAGCCCCGGCTGTGTCCAGGGGCCCGGCCGGGCCCTGAGTCGAGTGCTCCGGCCCTGCGCCCTGTCTCCCAGCCTGCCGCACAGCCAAGGGCCCGGGAAGGGGTTCCGATGTGCCCGGGGAGCCTCCCCTTGCTTGGCTGGGTTCAGGAGCAGTGGCTAGGGCCCCTGAGGGCCCGGGGAGGGGGGCCTCCCTACCCCGCGCTCTGTCCTTGGTCCTACTGCGTGGCAGGGTGCCCGGGACGGGGTCCGGAGGGACCAGGGAGGCGTCCCATGCGCCTCCGGGCTTGGGAGCCACAGCTGGGTCCAGGGGCCCGGCCGGGCCCCGGGTGGGGTGCTCCGGCCCCGGGCCCTTGTCTCCCGGCCTGCCGCACTGCCAAAGTCCCGGGACAGGGTTCCGTGGTGCCCGGGGAGCCTCCCCGTGCTTGGCTGGGTTCAGGAGCCCCACCCGGGGCCCCTGAGGGCCCCGGGGAGGGTGGCCTCCCCACCCCGGGCTCCGTCCTGGGTCCTGCCGCGGGGCAGGGTGCCGGGGACGGGGTCCGGCGGGCCCGGGGAGGCTTCCCCTGTGCCTCCGGGCCTGGGAGCCTCGGGCTGGGTCCAGGGGCCCGGTCGGGGCCCCGGGTCGGGCGCTCCGGCCCTGGGCCCGGTCCCCCGGGCTGCCGCTCCACCCAGGGCCCAGGGCAGGGTCCGTCAGTCCCTTGCAGGCCTCCCCTGCTTGTCAAGGTGTAAGCGGACCCCGGGTCGGAGGGCCCGCCGGCCCCTGGCAGCCTCCATGGCTGTGGCCTGGCTGGGGCCCCGGGCCTCCGGCCCGCCATGCCCAGGGCGCCCACTCCCTCCTTCGTCGGGGCACAGGGCGACCAGATGGCGTCCCTTTCGTGCCCGGCCATCTGGTCGCCCGGATCCCCTCGGCCATCTGGTCGCCCCTCTCCCCTCGGCCATCTGGTCGCCCCTCTCCCCTCAGCCATCTGGTCGCCCGGATTGCCTCGGCCATCTGGTCGCCCGCAATGCTTTCCAATGGGGGCGACCAGATGGCCGAACTTCCCTGGAAGTCCCGATGAGGTGCCATTTGCCTCCCGGATCCCAGCGAGGGCTCCAGGAGGTCGTGTACTTTCGCGCATTGGGTCCCCTCTGTCACCTCTAGTGCACGGATTACAAGAAAGGGGGGTAATTTTCCTCCAGATTACTAGGGAGAGGGACAGTCAGAACTCCGTGTGGTCTGGCGATTCTGAATCAGGGGAAGGCAGGACCCGCGCCCTCCCGCCGGGGCCCCCAGGGGCCTGGGTATGCACCTGCTGCTCAGCCCCCTTGCCGATGGGCCTTTTCCTCCGAGTTTGCTCAGGCAGGCCCCCGCGAGGTCTGGCCATGCTGAGACGGGGCCAGGCAGCACCCGGGCCCGCCCGCCGGGGCCCCCAGGGGCCCGGGAACGCACCTGCCTCTCAGCCCTTTCCCGATGGTCCTTTTTCTCCGAGTTTTTTTCCACAGTCCGACCTCCGATAGGTCCGGCGGTTCCGAATCAGGGGAAGGCAGGACCCGGGCCCGCCCGCCGGGGCCCCCAGGGGCCTGGGTACGCACCTGCCGCTCAGCCCCCTTGCCGATGGGCCTTTTTCTCCAAGTCTGCTCAGGCAGGCCTCCACGAGGTCTGGCCATGCCGAGACGGGGCCAGGCAGCACCCAGGCCCGCCTCGCGGGCCCCCCAGGGGCCCGGGTACGCACCTGCCTCT
>NC_136058.1:338642476-338649976 GCF_964261635.1 Lissotriton helveticus | reverse complement strand
CACCCCTCCAGGGCTGGTGGTTCTCTGCCATGGGGACCAGATAGGCTATGCCTGGGCAACACCTCCCTAGGCCACCCGGGGCTTCCTTCCTCCAGGCCAACTGCATGTCAAATTGCCCAGGACGGGCTCCATGGCTCTTGGGCTGTCGTCCCCCGGGCGTCCGGGGCTCCATCCAGGCCGACGGCATGGCAGAGTGCCCGGGACGGGCTCCATGCGTCCCGGGCCTTCGTCCCCCGGGCGCCCGGGGCTCCATCCAGGCTGACAGCATGGCAGAGTGCCCGGGTCGGGCTCTGTGGTTTTCAGGGTGGTCCTCCCCTGGGTGTCGGGGCGCTCCAGGCCGACGGCATGGAAAAGTGCCCAGGACGGGCTCCATGCGTCCCGGGCCTTCGTCCCCCGGGCGCCCGAGGCTCCATCCAGGCTGACGCGGAATGGCAGAGTGCCCGGGTCGGGCTCCATGGCTCTTGGGCAGTCGTCCCCCGGGCGTCCGGGGCTCCATCCAGGCCGACGGCATGGCAGAGTGTCCGGGACGGGCTCCATGCATCCCGGGCCTTCGTCCCCCGGGCTCTTGGGCAGTCGTCCCCCGGGCACCCGAGGCTCCATCCAGGCTGACGGCATGGCAGAGTGCCCGGGTCGGGCTCCATGGCTCTTGGGCAGTCGTCCCCCCCGGGCGTCCGGGGCTCCATCCAGGCCGACGGCATGGCAGAGTGCCCAGGACGGGCTCCATGCGTCCCGGGCATTCGTCTCCCGGGCGCCCGGGGCTCCATCCAGCCCGACGGCATGGAAAAGTGGCCAGGACGGGCTCCATGCGTCCCCGGCATTCGTCCCCCGGGAGCCCGGGGCTCCATCCAGCCCAACGGCATGGAAAAGTGCCCGGGACGGGCTACATACGTCCCGGGCAGTCCTCCCCCGGGCGTCCGGGGCACCCATCTCCAGGAGGCCAACAGCATGGCAAAGTACCCGGGACGGGCTCCATGGGTCCCGGGCAGTCCTCCCCCGGGCGTCCGGGGCTTCCATCTCCAGGCCAACGGCAGGTCAAAGTGTCCAGGACGGGCTCCACGGGTCCCTGGCAGTCCTCCCCCCCGGGCGTCCGGGGCTCCCTTCCCCAGGCCAACGGCATGTCAAAGTGCCCAGGATGGGCTCCACGGGCCCCGGGCGTCCGGGGCTCCCTTCCCCGGGCCAACGGCATGCCAGAGTGCCCAGGACGGGCTCCACGAGTCCCGGGCGTCCGGGGCTCCCTTCCCCGGGACAACGGCTTGTCAGAGTGCCCATGACGGGCTCCACGGGTCCCGGGTATCTGGGACTCCCTTCCCCGGGCCAACGGCATGCCGGAGTTTCCAGTTCGGGCTCCACGGGTCCCGGGTGTCCGGGGCTGCCTGCCCCGGGCCAACGGCTTGTCAGAGTACCCAGGACGGGCTCCACGGTTCCCGGGCGTCCGGGGTTCCCTTCCCCGGGTCAGCGGCATGTCAGAGTGCCCAGGACGAGTTCCACGGGTCCCGGGCCGTCCTCCCCCGGGCGTCCGGGGCTCCCTTCCCCGGGCCGATGGCAGGTCAGAGTGCCCAGGACGGGCTCCACGGGTCCCGGCCAGTCCTCCCCCTGGGCGTCCGGCGCTCCCTTCTCCAGGCCGATGGCAGGTCAGAGTGACCAGGACGGGCTCCACGGGTCCCCGGGCAGTCCTCTCCCGGGCGTACGTGGTTGTCCGACAGATTCGGGCGGATGTGCTTTTACGAACCGGATCGGAATCAGCCCAAATAATAATTTTAATATTCCACATTTGTAAAGCGCACAATCACCCGTAAGGGTCTCTAGGCGCTAGGGGCCGTCGGGAAGATTAAGCAAGCTATTGCCCAGAGTCACATGGTGCTGGGCTAATCTGCCGCCGGTGCCGGGGATCGAACCGTGATCTCCAGATTCCGGAGTCAGCCGCCCTAGCCGCGGCGCCAGCTATTACCCAGAGTCACATGGTGCTGGGCTAATCTGCCGCCGGTGCCGGGGATCGAACCGTGATCCCCAGATGGGGATATCCCAAAAATCTGGCATGGATACGGCCTGCAAGGACGGGTTTGGACACCCCTGCTCTACTGACTGAGCTCAGAATAACATTTCAAAAGTAATGTTAATGCCTACCACACTTTATTTGACGTCAAATTGCCCATTACATGAGTGTTCAGTTCACTCCTAACTGATACCTTACCTCCACTTAGGGGATCTTATACAATTTTTGGGAGTTATTGCATGTCTAATGCAAGATTAATTGCCCAGAGTCACATGGTGCTGGGCTAATCTGCCGCCGGTGCCGGGGATCGAACCGTGATCCCCAGATGGGGATATCCCAAAAATCTGGCATGGATACGGCCCGCAAGGACGGGTTTGGACACCCCTGCTCTACTGACTGAGCTCAGAATAACTTTTCAAAAGTAATGTTAATGCCTTCCACACTTTATTTGAAGTCAAATTGCCCATTACATGAGTGTTCAGTTCACTCCTAACTGATGCCTTACCTCCACTTAGGGGATGTTTTACAGTTCAGGTTGGCCTGTTTAGTACTTGAATAGGAGTAATATCGCTGTATGTTAATCTAGACTAATGCCCTACCTAATCTTGAAGTTACATTTCCCACCAATGGGAAACCAAAGATATACAATTTTTGGGAGTTATTGCATGTCTAATGCAAGATTAATTGCCACATTATGAGATCCAATGCAATAATCCTGCAAAAATTACTCGTTTTCGCCCAAAGTGGGGCTCGAACCCACGACCTTGAGATTAAGAGTCTCATGCTCTACCGACTGAGCTAGCCGGGCTCCCTCTTTAAAGTAGTATGCAAATTGCTCTCACAAGCTAACGAATACCTAAACCCTTTTGATAAAACCACTTTAGTTGTTATGATGTCACCATATATGAAAGCCATCTGTGATTTATCTGTTCTTACTATGCAACAAGCTTGGCAATGACAAGTTAAAAATAAAATGTATGTGCATTTTACAATGGAGAATGCGGGCATCGAGGTCCTCTCGCATGCTAAGCGAGCGCTCTACCATTTGAGCTAATTCCCCTGTGTGCTCCCTCAGAATAACTTTTCAAAAGTAATGTTAATGCCTACCACACTTTATTTGACGTCAAATTGCCCATTACATGAGTGTTCAGTTCACTCCTAACTGATGCCTTACCTCCACTTAGGGGATGTTTTACAGTTCAGGTTGGCCTGTTAAGTACTTGAATAGGAGTAATATCGCTGTATGTTAATCTAGACTAATGCCCTACCTAATCTTGAAGTTACATTTCCCACCAATGGGAAACCAAAGATATACAATTTTTGGGAGTTATTGCATGTCTAATGCAAGATTAATTGCCATATTATGAGAGCCAATGAAATAATCCTGCAATAATTACTCGTTTTCGCCCAACGTGGGGCTCGAACCCACGACCCTGAGATTAAGAGTCTCATGCTCTATCGACTGAGCTAGCCAGGCTCCCTCTTTAAAGTAGTATGCAAACTGATCATTTTTCATTAAGAAAACCAGTTCCTGGATATTCCTCAACTCTTGTTTTTCAAGGAACTTATCATTTATAGATCCCTCAGTGGACAGAGTGTCAAGTAAAATGAGACAAAATTGAAATGGAAGTTGTGGAAATGTCATTGTGAGATTGCATAAGAACTCAAATTGCTCTCACAAGCTAATGAATACCTAAACACTTTTGATAAAACCCCTTTAGTTGTTATGATGTGACCATATATGAAAGCCATCAGTGATTTATCTGTTCTTACTATGCAAAAAGCTTGGCAATGACAAGTTAAAAATAAAATGTATGTGCATTTTACAATGGAGAATGCGGGCATCGAGGTCCTCTCGCATGCTAAGCGAGCGCTCTACCATTTGAGCTAATTCCCCTGTGTGCTCCCTCAGAATAACTTTTCAAAAGTAATGTTAATGCCTACCACACTTTATTTGAGGTCAAATTGCCCATTACATGAGTGTTCAGTACACTCCTAACTGATGCCTTACCTCCACTTAGGGGATGATTTACAGTTCAGGTTGGCCTGTTTAGTACTTGAATAGGAGTAATATCGCTGTATGTTAATCTAGACTAATGCCCTACCTAATCTTGAAGTTACATTTCCCACCAATGGGAAACCAATGATATAAAATTTTTGGGAGTTATTGCATGTCTAATGCAAGATGAATTGCCATATTATGAGAGCCAATGAAATAATCCTGCAAAAATTACTCGTTTTCGCCCAACGTGGGGCTCGAACCCACGACCCTGAGATTAGGGGGCCGATTCCGATCCGGTACGTAAAAGCACATCCGACCGACATGTCGGACAACCACGTACACCCAGGGGATAGGACTGCCCGGGTCACATGGACCCCGTCCTGGGCACTCTGATCTGCCGCCGGCGCCGGGGATCGAACCGTGATCACCAGATGGGGATATCCCAAAAATCTGGCATGGATACGGCCCGCCAGGACAGGTTTGGAGACCCCTGTTGTACGGACTCCCAAGCCCGACAGATTCCTACGGACCTTCTGACACGGATCGGAATCGAACCCAGCAGATTTCGCGTTGACTGCCTCTATATCAGGGGTCTCCAAACCTGTCCTGGCAGGCCGTATCCATGCCAGATTTTTGGGATATCCCCATCTGGGGATCACGGTTCGATCCCCGGCACCGGCGGCAGATTAGCCCAGCACCACGTGACTCTGGGAAATAGCTGGTGCCGCGGCTAGGGAGGCTGACTCCGGAATCTGGAGATCACGGTTCGATCCCCGGCACCGGCGGCAGATTAGCCCAGCACCACGTGACTCTGGGAAATAGCTGGCGCCGCGGCTAGGGCGGCTGACTCCGGAATCTGGAGATCAGGGTTCGATCCCCGGCACCGGCCGCAGATTAGCCCAGCACCATGTGACTCTGGGCAATAGCTGGCGCCGCGGCTAGGGCGGCTGACTCCGGAATCTGGGGATCACGGTTCGATCCCAGGCACCGGCGGCAGATTAGCCCAGCACCACGTGACTCTGGGCAATAGCTGGCGCCGCGGCTAGGGCGGCTGACTACGAAATCTGGGGATCACGGTTCGATCCCCGGCACCGGCGGAAGATTAGCCCAGCACCATATGACTCTGGGCAATAGCTTGCTTAATCTTCCCGACTGCCCCTAGCGCCTAGAGACCCTTATGGGTGATTGTGCGCTTTACAAATGTGGATTATTATTATTATTATTTGGGCCGATTCCGATCCGGTTCGTAAAAGCACATCTGCCCGAATCTGTCGGACAACCACGTACTCCCGGGAGAGGACTGCCCGGGACCCGTGGAGCCCATCCTGGTCACTCTGACCTGCCATCGGCCTGGAGAAGGGAGCGCCGGACGCCCGGGGGGAGGACTGCCCGGGACCCGTGGAGCCCGTCCTGGGCACTCTGACATGCCGCTGACCCGGGGAAGGGAACCCCGGACGCCCGGGAACCGTGGAGCCCGTTCTGGGCACTCTGACAAGCCGTTGGACCGGGGAAGGGAGCCCCGGACGCCCGGGACCCGTGGAGCCCGTCCTGGTCACTCTGACCTGCCATCGGCCTGGAGAAGGGAGCGCCGGACGCCCGGGGGGAGGACTGCCCGGGACCCGTGGAGCCCGTCCTGGGCACTCTGACCTGCCGTCGGCCCGGGAAGGGAGACCCGGACGCCCGGGGGGAGGACTGCCCGGGACCCGTGGAGCCCGTCCTGGGCACTCTGACATGCCGCTGACCCGGGGAAGGGAACCCCGGACGCCCGGGAACCGTGGAGCCCGTCCTGGGCACTCTGACAAGCCGTTGGACCGGGGAAGGGAGCCCCGGACGCCCGGGACCCGTGGAGCCCGTCCTGGGAACTCCGGCATGCCGTTGGCCCGGGGAAGGGAGTCCCAGATGGTGTAGCACGGTTACAACAAATTTTTTACAACGCACTACCATTACATCGCAACTTTCACCACGCAAACCATTACAACGCAATGCGCTGGGGGGCGCTCTAGGATAGGGAATGTATTTAATATACTATCCAACATCTTCCCTGCTATCCACGGGGACTGGAGTTGGAATAGTAAATTAAATAATTCACTATCCAGCGCCTAAAAGCATTATGCGTTGTAATGGACTGCGTGGTAAAAACCGCGTTGTAAAGGCATGCCTGGTAAAAGCATGCGTTGTAGTGACACCAATCCGTCCCAGATACCCAGGACCCGTGGAGCCCGTCATGGGCACTCTGACCTGCCATCGGCCTGGAGAAGGGAGCGCCGGACGCCCGGGGGGAGGACTGCCCGGGACCCGTGGAGCACGTCCTGGGCACTCTGACCTGCCGTCGGCCCGGGGAAGGGAGCCCCGGACGCCCGGGGGGAGGACTTCCCGGGACCCGTGGAGCCCGTCCTGGGCACTCTGACATGCCGCTGACCCGGGGAAGGGAGCCCCGGACGCCCGGGACCCGTGGAGCCCGTCCTGGGAACTCCGGCATGCCGTTGGCCCAGGGAAGGGAGTCCCAGATACCCAGGACCCGTGGAGCCCGTCCTGGGCACTCTGACCTGCCATCGGCCTGGAGAAGGGAGCGCCGGACGCCCGGGGGGAGGACTGCCTGGGACCCGTGGAGCCCGTCCTGGGCACTCTGACCTGCCGTCGGCCCGAGGAAGGGAGCCCCGGACGCCCGGGAGGGAGGACTGCCCGGGACCCGTGGAGCCCGTCCTGGGCACTCTGACATGCCGCTGACCCGGGGAAGGGAACCCCGGACGCCCGGGAACCGTGGAGCCCGTCCTGGGCACTCTGACAAGCCGTTGGACCGGGGAAGGGAGCCCCGGACGCCCGGGACCCGTGGAGCCCGTCCTGGGAACTCCGGCATGCCGTGGGCCCGGGGAAGGGAGTCCCAGATACCCAGGACCCGTGGTGCCCGTCATGGGCACTCTGACCTGCCGTCGGCCCGGGGAAGGGAGCGCCGGACGCCCGGGGGGAGGACTGCCCGGGACCCGTGGAACTCGTCCTTGGCACTCTGACATGCCGCTGACCCGGGGAAGGGAACCCCGGACGCCCGGGAACCGTGGAGCCCGTCCTGGGCACTCTGACTAGCCGTTGTCCCGGGGAAGGGAGCCCCGGACGCCCGGGACTCGTGGAGCCCGTCCTGGGCACTCTGGCATGCAGTTGGCCCGGGGAAGGGAGCCCCTGATGCCCGAGGCCCATGGAGCCCATCCTGGGCACTTTGACATGCCGTTGGCCTGGGGAAGGGAGCCCCGGACGCCCGGGGGGGAGGACTGCCAGGGACCCGTGGAGCCCGTCCTGGGCACTTTGACCTGCCGTTGGCCTGGAGATGGAAGCCCCGGACGCCCGGGGGAGGACTGCCCGGTACCCATGGAGCCCGTCCCTGGTACTTTGCCTGCTGTTGGCCTCCTGGAGATGGGTGCCCCGGACGCCCGGAGAAGGACTGCCCGGGACGTATGGAGCCCGTCCCGGGCACTTTTCCATGCCGTCGGCCGGGATGGAGCCCCGGACGCCC
>NC_136058.1:338552476-338634976 GCF_964261635.1 Lissotriton helveticus | reverse complement strand
ACGGGACTGGGTCGAACCGGGTACCTGGCAACTAGGAAAGGTTGCTCCACCTGCACGTCGGCCGCCCGCCGCCAGGCGGCCCCCCGAGCCGTGCACGCGGGCTGGCAATCGGCCCACCCCACCCTTTGGCCGTGTCGGAGGCGCTGGATGGGGAAGAGCCAGGCGGCTCTCCCCATCCTGCACTGCACGCCTCCCACCGAGAGGAGCCGGGGTCCCCTCGCAGGCCCTCGGCCCCTTCTCTTCCGGGCCACCCTGCCGCGCGGGAAGGGCGCCTCCTCGGTCGCCCGGACCCCGGTCGGGACCGGGGACTCGGGCGCGGGAGGGCCCAGCCGGCGCCAGGGCCTTTCGCGGGGAGGGTTACGGTACCAGCCCGGGGATGCACTGCCGTTTTGGTGTCCGTGCCGGGTGAACTTGGGTTCCGCCTCGCATAGGGACAGGGGACAGGGGACGCCCCCTGCGCACCGGTCCCTCATTCGCGTGTCGGTCGGGCCCTCCTTCCCCCGGGGGGGAAGGAGGGCCGCGCCGAAGTCCCGGTCCTAAAACCCCAGCGCCCCGATGTGGCCGCGGACCGCTCAGCCCGGCCGGGGCACGCCGGGGGTGGGCCGGGCCCTGTGCCTAGGGTGCTTGCTTGCAGGAGGCGGCCGAGGGCTTCGGGCTGGCGCCGTCGGTCGCTCGGGCCGCTCCGCCGTTAATGATCCTTCCCCAGGACCCAGCCGGGGCTCCCAGGCCAGGAGGCGCAGAGGAAGCCTCCCCGGGCCCGCCGGACCCCGTCCCGGGCACCCTGCCCGGGTGGGGCTCCTGAACCCAGCCAAGCACGGGGAGGCTCCCCGGGCACCACGGAACCCCGTCCCGGGACTTTGGCAGTGCGGCAGGCCGGGGGACAGGGCCCAGGGCCGGAGCACCCCATCCGGGGCCCCAGCCGGGCCCCTGGACCCAGCCGGGGCTCCCAGGCCCGGAGGCGCAGGGCGAGCCTCCCCGGGCACGCCGGACCCCGTCCCAGGCACCCTACCCCGCGGCAGGACCCAGGACGGAGCCCGGGGTGGGGAGGCCACCCTTCCCGGGGCCCTCAGGGGCCCCGGATGGGCCCCGGATGGGGCTCCAGAACCCAGCGAAGCACGGGGAGGCTCCCCGGGCACCACGGAACCCCCATCCCGGGCCTTTGGCAGTGCGGCATGCCAGGACAGGGCCCAGGGCCGGACCACCCCACCCGGGGCCCTGGCCGGGCCCCTGGACCCAGCCGGGGCTCCCAGGCCCTGGAGGCCCAGGGCGAGCCTCCCCGGGCCAGCCGGACCCCGTCCCGGGCACCCTGCCGTGCGGCAGGACCCAGAACGGAGCCCGGGGTGGGCAGGCCACCCTCAGGGGCCCCGGATGGAGCTCCTGAACACAGACAAGCAAGGGGAGGCTCCCCGGGCACAACGGAACCCCTTCCCGGGCCCTTGGCAGTGCGCCAGGCTGGGAGACAGGGCCCAGGGCTGGAGCACCCCACCCGGGGCCCGGATCGGCCCCTGGACCCAGCCGGGGCTCCCAAGCCCGGAGGCACATGGGACGACTCCCCGGACCCATGGAGCCCGTCCTGGGCATTGAGCCATGCCGTTGGCCTGGAGATGGGTGCCCTGGACGCCCGGGGGAGGTCTGTCCGGGACACATGGAGCCCGTCCTGGGCATTGAGCCATGCCGTTGGCCTGGAGAAGGGAGCCCCCCCCCCGGACGCCCGGGGGAGGACTGCCCTGTACCCGTGGAGCCCTTCCCGGGTACTTTGCAACGCCGTTGGCCTCCTGGAGATGGGTGCCCCGGACGCCCAGGGGCGGGCTGCCCGGGACCCGTGGAGCCCGTCCTGGGCACTCTGCCATGCCGTCAGCCTGGATGGAGCCCCGGACTTCCGGGGGACGAATGCCCGGGACGCATGAAGCCCGTCCCGGGCACTCTGCCATGCCGTCGGCCTGGAGCGCCCCGACACCCAGGGGAAGACCACCATGGAAACCATGGAGCCCGACCCGGGCACTCTACCATGCCGTCAGCCTGGATGGAGCCCAGGACGCCCGGGGGATGACTGCCCAAGAGCCCGGGGGGACGAATGCCCGGGACGCATGGAGCCCGTCCCGGGCACTCTGCCATGCCATCGGCCTGGATGGAGCCACAGACGCCCGGGGGACGACTGCCCAAGAGCCATGGAGCCCGACCCGGGCACTATGCCATGCCGTCAGCCTGGATGGAGCCCCGGAACGCCCGGGGGACGAAGGCCCGGGATGCATGGAGCCCGTCCTGGGCACTTTTCCATGCCGTCCACCTGGACCGCCCCGATACCCAGGGGAGGACCACCCTGGAAACCATGGAGCCCGACCCGGGCACTCTGCCATGCCGTCAGCCTGGATGGAGCCCCGGACGGCCGGGGGGACGAAGGCCCGGGACGCATGGAGCCCGTCCCGGGCACTCTGCCATGCCTTCGGCCTGGATGGAGCCCCGGACGCCCGGGGGACGACTGCCCAAGAGCCATGGAGCCCGTCCTGGGCAGTGTGACATGCCGTCGGCCTGGAGGTGGGAGCCCCGGACGCCCGGGGGAGGTGTTGCCCAGGCATATCTTATCTGGTCCCCCAGGCAGAGAACCACCAGCCCTGTAGGGGTGTCCGGGCGTACCCTGCCCCTAGTAATCCGGAGGTAAATTACCCTCCTTTCTTGTAATCCGTGCACGCGAGGTGACAGAGGGGACCCAAGGCGTGAAAGTACCCGACCTCCTGGAGACCTTGCTGGGATCGGGGAGGCAAATGGCACCTCATCGGGACTTCCAGGGAAGCCCGGCCATCTGGTCGCCCCATTGGAAAGCATCGCGGGCGACCAGATGGCCGAGCGGAAACGTGCGACCAGATGGCAGGGATCGAAAGGACTCCAAGCTCCCCATCCATCCCAAGCCTTCGCGGTAGGGTTCCTGACTGCCTGCCCATGCAAGGCAGGGCTCTTGGACCTCCGGCGCAGGTTGGGCCACCGGAGCTCTAGGGCCCGGACGACCTGGGGGAGGAATGCCCGGGACCCGTGGAGCCCGTCCTGGGTACTTTGACATGCCGTCGGCCTGGAGGTGGGTGCCCCGGACGCCCGGGGGAAGCTGCCCGGGACCCATGGAGCCCGTCCTGGGTACTTTGACATTACGTCGGCCTGGAGGTGGGAGCCCCGGACGCCCGGGGGGAGGTCTGCCCGGGGCCCATGGAGCCCGTCCTGGGCACTTTGCCAATGCCGTTGGCCTCATGGAGATGGGTGCCCCGGACGCCCGGGGGCGGTCTGCCCGGGACCCATGGAGCCCGTCCTGGGTACTTTGCCAATGACGTTGGCCTCATGGAGATGGGTGCCCCGGACGCCCGGGGGAGGTCTGCCCGGGACCCATGGAGCCCGTCCTGGGTACTTTGCCAATGCCGTTGGCCTCATGGAGACAGGTGCCCCGGACGCACGGGGGAGGACTGTCCCGGACTCATGGAGCCCGTCCTGGGCACTTTGACATGCCGTCGGCCGGGAGGTGGGAGCCCCGGACGCCCGGGGGAGGGCTGCCCGGGACCCATGGAGCCCGACCCGGGCACTCTGCCATGCCGTCAGCCTGGATTGAGCCCCGGGCGCCCGGGGGACGAATGCCCGGGACGCATGGAGCCCGTCCTGGGCACTTTTCCATGCCTTCGGCCTGAAGCCCCCAGACACCCAGGGGAGGACCACCGTGTAAACCATGGAGCCTGACCTGGGCACTCTGCCATGCCGTCAGCCTGGATGGAGCCCTGGACGCCTGGGGGACGAAGGCCCGGGACGCATGGAGCCCGTCCTGGGCACTTTTCTATGCCGTCGGCCGGGATGGAGCCCCGGACGCCCGGGGGACGACTGTGAGAAGTTGGCCTGATGTGCAGTGCTCACTATTCTCGTGATCACTATATATCAGTCCAAACAACCCTTATTGATGATTGGTTGTAAGTCAACCTTATAGACCAGCTATCCTAGTAGCATGGATACGAGCAGTCTAAGGCTAAGACTCTAGAGGGCGTGTTAAGCCAGCTGTTTTACCATCACATTACCCCTTGAACACCAAGTGAAAGGACACCACAATACACAAATGAGAAAACGGTGAGGGTACAAATGGGCACCGACAAAAACCAAATTCATCAAATTAGTGCTCGTCAATATATTATCCAGATGATGTCAGCTCAATACCTCAAATGGATCCACCGAAACGATCCAGTAAAGTCCAAACTTGAAGAAGAAATTTGAGGGAGCGACCACGTTCAAGTACAATTACAAGGTCCACATATGTGAATTCCAACAAATGTTCTTTATTCAGTCTTTATTCAACAGAGATGATAACGTTCAATCAATGGTACATCTTCGTTCAATCACGAATCAATACATAGTCAGTACAGCCGACGCGTTTCGTCCATAGGTGGACATCATCAGGGCTGTAATTTTCAAGAAAATGACATGAAACAAAATTAATGACTGATACTTTTAGTAAATGGTCCTACACATATTTCCTCAACATACAAATTATCCTCAATTTAACATATTTAGGACACCTGCCTATTTAACAATCTACACGAAATCAAAAAATATCAATATGAAAACATTTCTGTTATATTAACAAAACATTATATACACACTCCCATAAACTCCACAACTATAAGAATTTGATAATTCAAAAAGAAAGTGAGAGGCCTACCTCCTATGAAAATGTACAAAAGATCTTGATTGTGAATTCAACAATAATGTTTCCCACTGTGGTTATTTCCTAATAACAAAATACACAACATTGAAATACAGTTCTAATCTTAAAAGTTTCAAATACATTAATACCCGAATTCGCATAAATTCCTAATGTAGCGGTCCATATTTAAACATCACTAAAAAGTACAATACACTCCTGTGCATTTCTAAATAATTCATATATGAATATTGCTTAATCTATAAAACTGCATGTATACCCCAATCGAGTATTTCCTGAATCGGTTAACACACCAAAATACCAAGGAAACATAAAGCACCAGAACCGAAATTGACTGAGAAACCTTATTTTTGAAATATTAATTCAAAAATGAATTCCTTACCTCTCAAAAAATTAATCTACTGGCCCAATCTTGGCCTGAAACTTCCCTTCTTGTTCTTTCCCAGATAATAACGCTTAGTCTTGCTAGTCACTGTGAAATTAAGGGAAGGCATTTTAAAAGGATTGGTCAGTTAATTGAAGGAGGCCTAACACTGAACTTATAAATACTATAAGTCATTATACTCAAAAAATCAAAACATGGGTATTGTTGGAAGAGAAGGTAAAGCAGTTATCAAGAATAATATATAAGACATCTATCCGTTTTAGTAAAAACCAGCTCCATAACCCAACTGAAGCAAATTAATACTGCACCTCACCTCATATCAAAGTATTCCACAAGTGCCGTCCCTGAATAGAGATAGACAAAAAAATATAAAAATGCATTTAGAGGGCCATATCTTAACTCTAGACTCTTAAACACTAATCTTTAAGACCCCCAGTCTAGTTATACTGAGAGACCCACGCCTCTACATCCTCTATTTACCTTGTAATAGTATCAGTGGTTCAGTAATATCGGGAGTCTCGGCAGGCAACGTCTGACTTCTTCCATCGACAGCGTGCAAATGCTCCATTTCACCCGTAACCATATAAACCATATGACAACCAATCAAATCTACTCTAATTCCTTCAACCAAATTTCCCGCCCGCCAGAGTCTCCTTCCAGGTCCGCCCTGCATATTCTAAAACCAGCACACCAAATAGTTCTCACTTGCGTCCGCTACTATCAATGAGGAAGTAGAATGCAACGCAAATCTCCATATCCAGTGACGTAGATCTCAACTGTTTTATTTCCGTTTCCGGAATAGTACTACCCAACCAAAGTGAATCTCAAAATCCTTTCCGTTATGTTATTCTCAATCACTCAGAATTGCTCATCTACGGAATAGATGCCGACAAAACATATTAACTCAATTAATTCCATCCATGGTATACGCAAAGCTGGTTGCGACGAATTTTTTTTTTTTATTTTGTTTATTCCAGAGTACATAATGTTTAGCAACCACACCCAAAAGGCGTTAAAATAACCCTGAAGAGTTTCCGTGATATCACTGTTTATTTCCGTTTCTGGAATTGCCCGGCCCAATCACAATGCATCTCAGTATCCTGACAGACGAACCATTTTAGATCGCTAACAATTACAGGTCTAAAGGAGTTGATGCCGACAAACCATATTAACATCAAATAATTCAATCCATCGTAGACAAATTTCAAAGTGCGTGGATCTAGACTGTTAATTTCTGTTTCTATAATGTTATCTCCCCATGCATTCCGTTAAGTAATACTAAAGGATTTACATATTAACCTCATACCTTCGCACCGAAATATATGACTTTCTACAGTACTACCTTCACTATATCCAATAAAAAAAGCCAATTACTAAAATGAATATCTATGTATCATCCTGCATAATATACCTGTATCACCAATGAGAGCTATGACTGTGCCCAATGAAAAAATCCTTAATTAAGGGCATATTACCTTGCCTAATTATAAGTAATTCTTGAATAAAAAATCCATATCAAATAAGTAATAGATCAACTCCTAGTTTCAATCAATATTATCATATATATCACTGAATAGTACTTCAGAAAAATATTAATATATTAAATCTACCTTCCCTTGCCAGAATAACTCTAATATACAAACACCTCAGTGAATACTACAAATAGTAATTGCTACCAGAAAGAGCGTTGTATCAATGTGTACACTAATGAAGGGGGTCAAAATACATAATTATAAGAAATAATGAAATTCATTTTCCGTATTAAGCCCCCATTTTACCAATCTACAACGCGCTATCCATCTTGCCTCAATTTGTCTCAATCTAAGGATCATGTCGCCTCCCCTTTTCCACGGTGAAACCTTTTCTATACTATGAAAGCTAATCCTAGTCTTAAGGGGATGGCAAACCCTGATATGCTGGTAAATAACTGACTTCTCATCTTTGTTATGAATTGATCTTAAATGTTCCTGAATCCTGACTTTGAGTTTCCTCTTAGTACTACCAATGTACACCATATTGCAATCACACTTAATAGCATAAACAACACTCTCACTGTTGCAATTAATGAATTCCTTGATGGTATAAGACTGATCAGTATTATAACAAAATTTCTTCAATTTGTTACATCCATAGTCACAAACATTACATGAACCACACACATAGAAACCAGATGGACGTTTCGATAACCAGTCTGGATCTTTGTCTCTTATCGGTTCCAAATAATTTCTACCAATCAGTTCCTTGATAGTAGGACATCTTTTAAAAATGACCTCTGGACGATCCCCAATCACATTAGATAATGCTGGTACTCCCTTCAAAATATCCCAATGTTTATTAAGTGCCTTAAATAAAGCACCCTTTTGTGCACAATACTTCGTAACAAAGGCTACCTGTCCTCTAGCGGTGTCAATTTTTTTCTTCATAGGGATCAGAGTAGATTTCCTGTCTCGTTTCTGGATTCTATCTTTAGCTTTTATGAGGTCAGATCGTGGATATCCTCTCTCAGTAAGTCTGTCTAGTAGTGAATCAAGTTCTTTGTGGAAATCCCCCTCCCTGCTACAATTTCGACGAATCCTGACCATCTCACCATAGGGGATACCTCTAGTAACAGATTGCGCATGATGGCTATCAAATCTTAAAATGGAATTGGTGGCAGTGGGTTTTCTATACAGAGTACTCTTGATTTTGTCACCTTCTATGAATAATTCCACGTCAAGAAACACAATACGAGAGTAACTATGTTCTAATGTTAACGTTACATTAAACGTATTATCATTTAGGTGACACAAATATTGATGAAGTTCTTCAACCGATCCTCTCCAAATCATGAGAATATCGTCAATAAAACGAGTCCAAAATAAAATACTGTCATGCCACTTGCCTGCTTGTCTGCCCCAGGCATGCTCCCTCTCAAACCAACCCATGAAAAGGTTGGCGTAAGAGGGAGCAAACCTGGAACCCATAGCTGTCCCAGTCGTCTGGTGATACCAGACGTCCTCGAATAAAAAGTAATTATTCTCCAATATTAATTTAGCCATTTCCAACAACATGTCTGAATGTTCCCTTAAACTAACATTTCTGCTTCCCAAAAAATGTTTCAGTGCCACTAATCCCACATCAGTCTGAATCCAGGTATATAAACCTACTACATCCATAGTGACCAGGATGTACCCTTCTTCACAAACTACGTCCTCCAACTTATTGAGAACGTCCATGGTATCTCTGATATAAGCGGGCAGGTTCAGTACCAATGGCTTTAAAAACATGTCTACAAACTCCGACATGTGTTCAGTAATACTGCCCATGCCAGCCACAATTGGTCTGCCAGGCGGATTGATTTTAGACTTGTGCAATTTGGGTAAAATATAAATGTAAGGAAAACTTGGTTTGGAGACATATAAATATTTGAATTCAGCTTCATCTAACATCCCAGTCTCCTTCCAGTTATAAAGTCTATCATTAATGAATGAGGATGCCTGAGGGATGGGATTAGAGGTGAGTTTATGATAACAAGAGGGATCTTGCAATTGACGTCTGATTTCATTGCTGTAATCAGATCTATTCATTATCACTACATTGCCTCCCTTATCAGAAGATTGTATAACGATCTTTTTATCACTCCTCAAACTCTTTAGAGCTGCTCTCTCACCTAATGACAGGTTATCCTGAATTTTGCCCTTTCTCCTAGATTCCCGATCCTGTATGTTGTAGAATTCCTCTAAAGTTTTATTGATATACATATCAATAGCAAAAAATTGTCCACCATGCGGAACAAATTTAGACTTATTTTTTAAACCACTAGAGCAACTATAATCTGTAGTGATATTCAAAGATTCTGCTACATCCTCCTCCCTCAAATCATCCCCCTCAGTAATGGACAATAGTAGACAAGTAATACGTAAATCATTGATAGACATGGCACACTCTTTATTCAATTGAGGATTGACATTCATGGGTCTTTCTTGTTCAGCAAAAAAAGTTTTCAATTTCAGTTTTCTGGAAAAATGAAATAAATCTATTTCAACATCAGTATAATTACACTTATACATAGGGCAAAAGGAAAGACCTTTTTTCAGTACAGATAGCTCATCAGTGTTAAGATTTCTCTCAGACAAATTAACAACTTGAAGTTCCCCTGTTTCAATAACTGTCCTCTGCTCAGCTATTTCCTTAGCATGTCCTGACTTCTTGTCCCCATCCTTGTACCTCCTGTGTTTCCTGTAGACGCTAGGTCCTTTCTTTTGCCTTTCTTTATACGGGTAATCTCGTCCAAAAAAGAAGAATTAGATGGGGGGTTAGCAGTAGCTCCACCCCCTCCTGCTAGTTCTTCAATAGATGATACACTAGAGCTACTGTAGTTAACAGAGCTCAAGTCACTCTGAACAGTAACTTTGGCTGGACCCTTTGGTCTAGCTATTTCATCATATCCTCTAGAAAAGGTAAAGATCCTGCCCTGAGCATAATCCCTTTCATCTCTTCTGATTTTGTTCATTTTCTTATATTTGATCTGTAATTGGAATTTATTAATAACATCCTTTAAGATGGCATAATTTTTGTCTGTGAGTTCTGGGAGATTCATAGCTTTGATTTCTGATTCTAACTCTAAGATTTCCTGTTTCAATTTATCCACTTTTCTATTAGCATTTTTAATCAAGATGTTGATCATAGTGAAAGATGAATTGTAAAGGTTTTCTTCCCAATCCTTAAGCAGATCAGTATCTAAGTCATCGAATGTTGGAAAAATTAATATTCGAAGACCTCTAGGAATTCTTCTTAAATCCAAATAATTCTGCAAAGTTACCCCGTCCCACCATTTTGAAAGTTCCGCTTTCTTAAGACGTTCTAATTTCAAGAATTTGTCCCTCAAACTAATGACATATGTCTTAGTCTTAGAAGTTGGGGCAGTACCCTTACTCATTTGAAACATCTCTGCTGCCATTTTTTCCCTGTCATCCTCCATCCTTAAGCAATCACAGTAACTATAATTCAATCAAAATTCACCAATGTTAGTGTCGTGCTCAGACCCTAATAATCAATACACAAATGAGAAAACGGTGAGGGTACAAATGGGCACCGACAAAAACCAAATTCATCAAATTAGTGCTCGTCAATATATTATCCAGATGATGTCAGCTCAATACCTCAAATGGATCCACCGAAACGATCCAGTAAAGTCCAAACTTGAAGAAGAAATTTGAGGGAGCGACCACGTTCAAGTACAATTACAAGGTCCACATATGTGAATTCCAACAAATGTTCTTTATTCAGTCTTTATTCAACAGAGATGATAACGTTCAATCAATGGTACATCTTCGTTCAATCACGAATCAATACATAGTCAGTACAGCCGACGCGTTTCGTCCATAGGTGGACATCATCAGGGCTGTAATTTTCAAGAAAATGACATGAAACAAAATTAATGACTGATACTTTTAGTAAATGGTCCTACACATATTTCCTCAACATACAAATTATCCTCAATTTAACATATTTAGGACACCTGCCTATTTAACAATCTACACGAAATCAAAAAATATCAATATGAAAACATTTCTGTTATATTAACAAAACATTATATACACACTCCCATAAACTCCACAACTATAAGAATTTGATAATTCAAAAAGAAAGTGAGAGGCCTACCTCCTATGAAAATGTACAAAAGATCTTGATTGTGAATTCAACAATAATGTTTCCCACTGTGGTTATTTCCTAATAACAAAATACACAACATTGAATTGTGTATCAATAAAACTTTAGAGGAATTCTACAACATACAGGATCGGGAATCTAGGAGAAAGGGCAAAATTCAGGATAACCTGTCATTAGGTGAGAGAGCAGCTCTAAAGAGTTTGAGGAGTGATAAAAAGATCGTTATACAATCTTCTGATAAGGGAGGCAATGTAGTGATAATGAATAGATCTGATTACAGCAATGAAATCAGACGTCAATTGCAAGATCCCTCTTGTTATCATAAACTCACCTCTAATCCCATCCCTCAGGCATCCAAAATTCATTAATGATAGACTTCATAACTGGAAGGAGACTGGGATGTTAAATGAAGCTGAATTCAAATATTTATATGTCTCCAAACCAAGTTTTCCTTACATTTATATTTTACCCAAATTGCACAAGTCTAAAATCAATCCGCCTGGCAGACCAATTGTGGCTGGCATGGGCAGTATTACTGAACACATGTCGGAGTTTGTAGACATGTTTTTAAAGCCATTGGTACTGAACCTGCCCGCTTATATCAGAGATACCATGGACGTTCTCAATAAGTTGGAGGACGTAGTTTGTGAAGAAGGGTACATCCTGGTCACTATGGATGTAGTAGGTTTATATACCTGCATTCAGACTGATGTGGGATTAGTGGCACTGAAACATTTTTTGGGAAGCAGAAATGTTAGTCTAAGGGAACATTCAGACATGTTGTTGGAAATGGCTAAATTGATATTGGAGAATAATTACTTTTTATTCGAGGACGTCTTGTATCACCAGACGACTGGGACAGCTATGGGTTCCAGGTTTGCTCCCTCTTACGCCAACCTTTTCATGGGTTGGTTTGAGAGGGAGCATGCCTGGGGCAGACAAGCAGGCAAGTGGCATGACAGTATTTTATTTTGGACTCGTTTTATTGACGATATTCTCATGATTTGGAGAGGATCGGTTGAAGAACTTCATCAATATTTGTGTCACCTAAATGATAATACGTTTAATGTAACGTTAACATTAGAACATAGTTACTCTCGTATTGTGTTTCTTGACGTGGAATTATTCATAGAAGGTGACAAAATCAAGAGTACTCTGTATAGAAAACCCACTGCCACCAATTCCATTTTAAGATTTGATAACCATCATGCGCAATCTGTTACTAGAGGTATCCCCTATGGTGAGATGGTCAGGATTCGTCGAAATTGTAGCAGGGAGGGGGATTTCCACAAAGAACTTGATTCACTACTAGACAGACTTACTGAGAGAGGATATCCACGATCTGACCTCATAAAAGCTAAAGATAGAATCCAGAAACGAGACAGGAAATCTACTCTGATCCCTATGAAGAAAAAAATTGACACCGCTAGAGGACAGGTAGCCTTTGTTACGAAGTATTGTGCACAAAAGGGTGCTTTATTTAAGGCACTTAATAAACATTGGGATATTTTGAAGGGAGTACCAGCATTATCTAATGTGATTGGGGATCGTCCAGAGGTCATTTTTAAAAGATGTCCTACTATCAAGGAACTGATTGGTAGAAATTATTTGGAACCGATAAGAGACAAAGATCCAGACTGGTTATCGAAACGTCCATCTGGTTTCTATGTGTGTGGTTCATGTAATGTTTGTGACTATGGATGTAACAAATTGAAGAAATTTTGTTATAATACTGATCAGTCTTATACCATCAAGGAATTCATTAATTGCAACAGTGAGAGTGTTGCTTATGCTATTAAGTGTGATTGCAATATGGTGTACATTGGTAGTACTAAGAGGAAACTCAAAGTCAGGATTCAGGAACATTTAAGATCAATTCATAACAAAGATGAGAAGTCACCTATTTACCAGCATATCAGGGTTTGCCATCCCTTTAAGACTAGGATTAGCTTTCATGGTATAGAAAAGGTTTCACCGTGGAAAAGGGGAGGCGACATGATCCTTAGCTTGAGACAAATTGAGGCAAGATGGATAGCGCGTTGTAGATTGGTAAAATGGGGGCTTAATACGGAAAATGAATTTCATTATTTCTTATAATTATGTATTTTGACCCCCTTCATTAGTGTACACATTGATACAACGCTCTTTCTGGTAGCAATTACTATTTGTAGTATTCACTGAGGTGTTTGTATATTAGAGTTATTCTGGCAAGGGAAGGTAGATTTAATATATTAATATTTTTCTGAAGTACTATTCAGTGATATATATGATAATATTGATTGAAACTAGGAGTTGATCTATTACTTATTTGATTTTGATTTTTTATTCAAGAATTACTTATAATTAGGCAAGGTAATATGCCCTTAATTAAGGATTTTTTCATTGGGCACAGTCATAGCTCTCATTGGTGATACAGGTATATTATGCAGGATGATACATAGATATTCATTTTAGTAATTGGCGTTTTTTATTGGATATAGTGAAGGTAGTACTGTAGAAAGTCATATATTTCGGTGCGAAGGTATGAGGTTAATATGTAAATCCTTTAGTATTACTTAACGGAATGCATGGGGAGATAACATTATAGAAACAGAAATTAACAGTCTAGATCCACGCACTTTGAAATTTGTCTACGATGGATTGAATTATTTGATGTTAATATGGTTTGTCGGCATCAACTCCTTTAGACCAGTAATTGTTAGCGATCTACAATGGTTCGTCTGTCAGGATACTGAGATGCATTGTGATTGGGCCGGGCAATTCCGGAAACGGAAATAAACAGTGATATCACGGAAACTCTTCAGGGTTATTTTAACGCCTTTTGGGTGTGGTTGCTAAACATTATGTACTCTGGAATAAACAAAATAAAAAAAATTTTTCGTCGCAACCAGCTTTGCGTATACCATGGATGGAATTAATTGAGTTAATATGTTTTGTCGGCATCTATTCCGTAGATGAGCAATTCTGAGTGATTGAGAATAACATAACGGAAAGGATTTTGAGATTCACTTTGGTTGGGTAGTACTATTCCGGAAATGGAAATAAAACAGTTGAGATCTACGTCACTGGATATGGAGATTTGCGTTGCATTCTACTTCCTCATTGATAGTAGCGGACGCAAGTGAGAACTATTTGGTGTGCTGGTTTTAGAATATGCAGGGCGGACCTGGAAGGAGACTCTGGCGGGCGGGAAATTTGGTTGAAGGAATTAGAGTAGATTTGATTGGTTGTCATATGGTTTAAATGGTTACGGGTGAAATGGAGCATTTGCACGCTGTCGATGGAAGAAGTCAGACGTTGCCTGCCGAGACTCCCGATATTACTGAACCACTGATACTATTACAAGGTAAATAGAGGATGCAGAGGCGTGGGTCTCTCAGTATAACTAGACTGGGGGTCTTAAAGATTAGTGTTTAAGAGTCTAGAGTTAAGATATGGCCCTCTAAATGCATTTTTATATTTTTTTGTCTATCTCTATTCAGGGACGGCACTTGTGGAATACTTTGATATGAGGTGAGGTGCAGTATTAATTTGCTTCAGTTGGGTTATGGAGCTGGTTTTTACTAAAACGGATAGATGTCTTATATATTATTCTTGATAACTGCTTTACCTTCTCTTCCAACAATACCCATGTTTTGATTTTTTGAGTATAATGACTTATAGTATTTATAAGTTCAGTGTTAGGCCTCCTTCAATTAACTGACCAATCCTTTTAAAATGCCTTCCCTTAATTTCACAGTGACTAGCAAGACTAAGCGTTATTATCTGGGAAAGAACAAGATGGGAAGTTTCAGGCCAAGATTGGGCCAGTAGATTAATTTTTTGAGAGGTAAGGAATTCATTTTTGAATTAATATTTCAAAAATAAGGTTTCTCAGTCAATTTCGGTTCTGGTGCTTTATGTTTCCTTGGTATTTTGGTGTGTTAACCAATTCAGGAAATACTCGATTGGGATATACATGCAGTTTTATAGATTAAGCAATATTCATATATGAATTATTTAGAAATGCACAGGAGTGTATTGTACTTTTTAGTGATGTTTAAATATGGACCGCTACATTAGGAATTTATGCGAATTCGGGTATTAATGTATTTGAAACTTTTAAGATTAGAACTGTATTTCAATGTTGTGTATTTTGTTATTAGGAAATAACCACAGTGGGAAACATTATTGTTGAATTCACAATCAAGATCTTTTGTACATTTTCATAGGAGGTAGGCCTCTCACTTTCTTTTTGAATTATCAAATTCTTATAGTTGTGGAGTTTATGGGAGTGTGTATATAATGTTTTGTTAATATAACAGAAATGTTTTCATATTGATATTTTTTGATTTCGTGTAGATTGTTAAATAGGCAGGTGTCCTAAATATGTTAAATTGAGGATAATTTGTATGTTGAGGAAATATGTGTAGGACCATTTACTAAAAGTATCAGTCATTAATTTTGTTTCATGTAATTTTCTTGAAAATTACAGCCCTGATGATGTCCACCTATGGACGAAACGCGTCGGCTGTACTGACTATGTATTGATTCGTGATTGAACGAAGATGTACCATTGATTGAACGTTATCATCTCTGTTGAATAAAGACTGAATAAAGAACATTTGTTGGAATTCACATATGTGGACCTTGTAATTGTACTTGAACGTGGTCGCTCCCTCAAATTTCTTCTTCATGAAAGGACACCACACAAGTTGTTATGAAAATAAACAGTGTATTTATTTATAACAAGACTACCCTGGCTCTTTATGAGACAGGGAGCTAAGCACACAACAAAACTCTTCTGAAAATACTTTAAGTTGCACAATTTACACAAATGCCCGAGGGGCACGACAAACCATATACTCTAAAAGTGGAATGCGAAATTACTAGCGGTTAAGTACTGGACTAATAGGCTTTGGAATCGCTAGGACTGGACTACTGAACCCTTAGATTACGAATAGGAGGCCTAGGGGACTCGGGTGCAGAGTGTGCACTCTCACGCGGGAAGCGGGACAAAGTCTATGGAGGCTAGTAAAAGACAAAGTTAGTGTTCTCGGGCGAACCCGACTAGGTAGGTCAAAAACGACAGTGGATCTGGACCCTTGGATAGTGAGGCTATGCTGGGGCACCGAAATGCCGAAGTTACCTAGCCCAGGGGCTGCGGCTGCATAGGTCTGAAAAGACGTCGGGATTCTTCGTTGACGAACCAGGAGCCTGAAGAAAAGGAGTTGCTGGCAGGCGACCAGTGAAGATTGTTTGGGTGATCCAAGCCTGGATCGAAGATGGATGACACCTGAAAGCAGAGGGGACCAAGTTCGTGACTACTAGCCAGTAGTCAGGTGGCACCAGGAGGGCACCGGATGGTAGTCACCTCGACTAGGTGAGTGGGCGACGCTGGGCTCTGCAGTCTCACGGACCAGGAGGCGTTGTCGGCGACCAGGATGGAGGTGCGAGCTGTCCCACGATGGATGATGCTGTCGACGTCTCTGGACCCAGGATTGGGGCAACAAGTCTTGGCAAATTCAAGCCCACGCGGTGGACCTAAAATGGCGTCTGGAGTGGACCAGGAGGGTCCGGGGTGCTCCTCTCTTGGAAGGGAGCAAGGGCCAGTCTGGAGCAACCAGACCAGCAGCAGTGATGTCGTCGGGCGTTGTTAACAAGGCCACAAGCCAGCGGGCTAGTAGCCAAACAACGCGGTGAGCAGCAAAAAGCAGAAGGGCCCCACGCAGATCGTGGAGATGCTGGGAGGCTGAACTTCGGTGCTGGGGCTGCTCAGGGTCGGGGCTTCTCGGACCCCAAAGCACTCACCAGAGGATTCCTCGGCGGTCATGCTGGAAAGAAGTCGTGCAGTCTTGAAGATGGCCTGTCCCTCGAGGTCTCGTCGCACCCACGGTTCTCAGCTTAGCTGTAGAGGTGGGTAGAGGTCAGAGGTGCCAGGGAAGCCGGTTCTCGTCGAGCTGGGCAGTCGTATTCCGGAGGAAGGACTTGCAGCAGACCGCAGTGTTCTTAAGATGGTGCCTGCGGATGCAGGGTGACTACTCCTTAGTCACAAGGGAGAATCTTGAAGAAGAAATCTTGAAGTCCTTTCGTAGAAAGTCGTGTCTTGATTCCAAAGATGATCTAATTTGGAAGGGGGCCTGCTCCTACCTTTATCCTGAAAAAGGGGGCTGGCACGCGACTAAGTCCTGCCCTATGGGTGGGACTAGGAGGGGGGTGGTTACACCCCTCTCCTTTGGCGGGCTTTCCCCAGCTCAGGGTCTGGTGTGCCCCTGGAACTGGTTCAAGCCGGCCTATGCACAGTGAGCACCGGGGTGCCACTTGCAGTCACCTTCCTCTAAAGCCCTGCCTACCTAGAATACACAAAACCCTGTCTGGGACGGTGCTGGCACCGCCCCTGACAGGAAACCCTTTGTCCTTGCCTCCTGCTCTGGGAGGACTCCCAGCAGCAGGAGGGCAGACTTGTGTCTCGGTGGCAGCATCCATTTTGTGGAGCTAAGGCTCTGTCTGACTTTAACCGGGGTTACAGGTTACCATCATGTCGTGTCCCTCTAGAAGGGTGGAATGCTAACCCCGTCGCCAGAATTGGCAAGGGGTTAGTATTCCAATTCGTATGACACCTTACTCAACATGTTTTGATAAAGCGATACCAGAGTTGGCATATAACCGCGAGGATTATAATGCACTTAAGAGTATATGGTATGCGATATCATGGAAACGGCTAAGGGATAGGTCCCTGTAACGGGGCGAGGCTGCGTGCTGCAGGAGACTGGTGGGCACCTGGTTCTGACCCGGTATGACCTCCTTCCTTACAGACAGAGCCATGGGGTACGGAGTCCGAGAATCACGAAGAAGAAGAACGCGGCTCCTTTAAGTGGATCTACACGGAGGAGGAGGATCCGCCCAGTGTATACGTCAGCAAGACCGGATTGGCCAAAAGACAGGAAGCGATGAGGATGGCGTGTGACGTCACCTCCGAAGTGCCGGCGAGGAGCGAAGACGGAGAACCAGAGACCGGAGACGGCAGAACCGAAGGAAGAAGCGGAGAACCCGAAGAACAGCTGGGAGCAAGCGGAGGAGCGGCCGAGGGAAAGCCAGGAGGCCAACGACCCTGTGAGCCGCCGTGCCACTCTCCCGGGGGAGGAGCGTGGCTTGCCCAGGTACGGCAGCGTATGGCAGCTTGGGTGGGGAACAAGCGTGTAACATAGTGTACAGATCCCCTGTTTGAGATCCTGCGTCCCCCCCCTCCTCTTGTTTCCTTTTACCCTGCGTTTACCCTCACAGTCTGTTTCCACCCCTCACCCCAGCACTGAAGTGTGCTAGAGTTGTGTGATCACTGGTGAATACTCTCCCAACTCACTACACCTGGGTCCCCCGGTGCATGTACTCCCCGCGGACATTTGAACTAACGGCCCCTTTCTGTTGGTCTCCCCTTTCCCTAGGACACCGGAGCCAAGACGACGGCTAACAACCCCAACCGTGACCAGACCTCGGAGGGGCAGAGACACCCAGCCTAAGAGGAAGAACACCCGAACGTCACAACGGAACCCAGTCAGTTCGCGAGGGAGAGACTTACGTTCAGAACACGTAGAACTCTTATGTTAAAAACCCAACGTGGAATACCAATAAAGCCCTCGTTGACCCCAAGAGTTAGTGTCCTGCCTGTTCCTACACCACCAACCGATACCGCCCCAACCCCTGGTATACAGGCCCAGTCCACAGTCCCGAAAGCCGCAGACAGGCTCAGCTCATGCCAGAGCACCATCTCACACGATTCCAAGCACTCTGCCTTCAGGATTGTCAAGGCCTGCCATAGGAGTGACTGATAGGAGATCTGTGTGTCCATTTAGGTTTAGATATAGGTATACTATATCTAAAGCAAAGGGTGATTACACCACCTTGCCCCAGCTGTCGTGCAGCCAGTTGTGTCAGATTAGGATGGCCAGCCAGGGGTGGCATAATACATGCTGCAGCCCCTGGTAGGCCCTGGGTACACCTATGCCCTGGGTACCTAAGGTACACTGTACAGGGACTGATAAGGTGACTCAGTATCCAATTAGGTATGTACCTATGGTACATGGAATCCATTTTACAGAGAGAGCAGTAGGCCTGGGGCCCTGAATAGCAGGGTCCCAGGTCAACTAAGTCTGAAAACCAGCAAAACACCAGGCAAAAAGTTGGGGGCAACCATAGTCAGGGATCTACCGTCCTACATAACCCCCCCACCCCCAACGAAAGGAGATAAGGCTATCCTTGCCAGGTAAGCCTATATTGCCTGAGTGGCCATATAAGGAAGTACCAGCACTGGCATGGTTACCCCCTATCTCATGGTCCACTAAGCAATCCCTCACCCTAAGGGTGTCTGAGGGTCTCCACCATAGGGAATCTCTACCTGTGGTGTGTTTTGTCAAAGAAAAATGCTGGTGCTGAGATGGAGTACTGAAGTGAGGCTCCACTAATTTTGGGCTCAGCTTCCTCCAATCATTATCCACCATAGAGGCCTTTTTTTTCAAGACTGAGTTGTTTTGGGCTCTCAGGGTCAACCTCTGGCTACCTACAGCTGGAGGTTGGGTCCCTCTGTTTGGCTTACTGGAGGGACAGGTCAGGTCTGGGGCCCTCAGGTCCCAAGTTTGGCTGTGCCCAACAGTGTCCATCTGTGGGAGGTCCCTAACTAATTTTAAGGGGGATCCCTCAGGAGTGTGTTTTATTTTCACTTGGCTAGGACTACTAGCTTCAGTGCCCTTAATCTGCTGATTGGGGAATTCTTTTGGACAGGGGACCCTTTGGGGTCCAACACTGTCCTCCCTGATCTCTACAGCCCTGGGCTGACTGAGGCAGGGTAGAGAGGGGCAGGTTACCTGCTCCAGACTGGGTCCCACCTTGGAAGGGTCCACTGACATCAGGGGTTCTGCCAGGCTATGCCTGACTACCCCTGTGGCAGTTTCTTCACAAGGGGTCAGATCAGTTCCCTGAGGAGGCTGATCCTTTCCTAAAGTCTGGTGGGAGGGAGATTTCTCTTCCTCCTCAATGCTCTCTGTCTGAGTGGAGTGATCCATAGTTTCAGGCTTCACAACACTATCATCTGTCTGAGTTTGAGCTGTGGCCATCACAACTCCACCAACCTTTTCAGGAGGGGACTCAGTTTGGGTATGGGCTGTGACCATCACAGCCCTGCCAACCTTTTCTGGGAAGGAAGCTGTCTGAGATTGGGCTGTGACTGGCACAGCCCTCCTGACCTGTTCAGGGAGGACATCTTGGACTGGGGCTGTGGCTAACACTGCCCCACTAACCTTACCATGGGGGTTTACCATTCTAGAATGGGTTTCTTGCTCTACCTCAGCCCAGGCTGAGGTCTCTAAATCATTCCCCAGTAGGCAATCTACAGGCAAGTTGGATGACACTGCCACTCTCTTGGGGCCAGTGACACTTCCCCAGCTGAGATTTACTACTGCCATGGGATGAGTTTTCTTCACTCCATCAATGTTTGCCACCTGGTATGTGGCACCAGGTAAAAGTTGCCTTGAGGCTCTCAGTCACCATGGTGATGCTAGCCCCTGTGTCTCTGTAGGCCTCAACTTTCATTCCATTGATGAGGGGCTCTTGTCTGTATTTGCCCAAAGTGTTGGGACAAGTTGTGAAGTTGGCAAACCCCATGCCAGTCTCACAGACAAGAGTATCTAAGTTTGGGGACCTGGTTAGGCCAGAGTCCCCAGGAACTCCCAAAGTAAATGCACCCAAATTCTTGGGGGCACTCCCACCACCTGGGGGATTACTACTAGTAGTAACAGGAGGTTTGGGAATGTTACCTGGGGGTATGTTCTCCTTATTGTTATTCTTTGGGCAACTGCTGTCAGTTTTTAAATGACCCACCTGTTTACAGGGATAACAATAAGGTTTCTTCTGGTTATTAGAAGGATTCTGGGACCCACCCCCCTCAGAGGATTTTTGGGGCCCTGATGTGGTTTGATCTGTAGATTTATTCCCACCCTTCTCTTGAGGCTTGGTTGATTCCTTTTTCTGGTCACCACCTTGGTTCTTGGGCCTAATCCTGGTTCTGACCCATCTGTCTGCCCTCTTACCCAATTCTTGTGGAGAGGTCAGATCAGAGTCTACCAGGTGCTGGTGTAATAACTGGTTCTGACAATTATTTAAGACTTGCTCTCTCATAATAAGATTATACAATCCTGTGAAGTCAGTAACCTTGCTACCCAGTAGCCAGCCTTCCAAAGCCTTAGTGGCACAATCAACAAAGTCAGACCAGTCCTGAGACTGAGTTTTCTGGGTGTCTCTGAACAGCAACCTGTACTGCTCAGTGGTTAAGCCAAACCCATCAACCAGTGCATTTTTCAGGACCTGGTAATTGTTAGCATCCTCCACTCTTGTAGTGAGGAGCTTATCTCTACCTTTACCATCAAAGGAGAGCCACAGTATAGCTGCCCACTGACTCTGGGGAATGCACTGCACAGTGCAGGCCCTCTCCAAAGCAGCCATCCATTTCTGGATGTCATCCCCTTGCTTAAAGGGGGGCACTATCTTTGTCAGGTGTTTAGTATCTAAACCCTTCTCTTTATCTCTTGGGAGATTGCTGCCACCAGTGGGAACTATCCCACTCATCTGCTGCTCTCTAGCAAAGGCAAGCTTCTCTTTGGCCAGGGCAAGGTCTTCCCTTTCAATCCTCAGTTTAGCTTGTCTCATCCTTGCTTCATGCTCTCTTCTCTGAGGGGAAGTCAATCTCCTCTGGGGAGAGTTCCTTCTCCCCTGAGAAGAGGCATTAGAGTGCAGAGATCTAATGGAGTCCCTAGAAAGAGATCTATCTCTCCTAACTCCAAGGTTAGGCCCACTTCGGGTTAGTACTGGGGGTCCCCCAGATCCTAGCCCAAGTAAGTCTAAGTTGGCCCTAGTTAGCCTTTTGACTACCTCAAGACCTTTGTCTACCTCATCCCCAGAGAGTTCCTCTTGATCCTCCTCCTCAACTGCATTGGCAGTGTTGGGTAGGTCTGGATCCCCAGAGGTACCCTCTAAGGCTGGCATATTCCCATCTAGCTGAGAAATCTTTCTCGCATCATAAGTCTCCAAGAGACCTATCAGAAAGGGAATGGTGGGGTTAGACCCCTGTTTCAGTTTCCTGGAGGTACACACTTGTCTCATCTCCTGGAAACTGAGAGCTGCATATCTTGAAGTGACCTGTGGAGGGTCAATAACCACAAGGGGGGTCTCAGTAGACTCTCCCTGGTTAGACATGCTTTTCTAGTGAGGTGTAAGTGGTGCACTTACCTACACTATATGTTTGCCTACTGATCCCTTGCTAGAGTTGTAGTTTAGGGTGTGCTAGGCCCTAGGAGCTACAACAGCTGGTTCAGTAGAACTCAGAGTATTCTAAGCTAAGTTATATGTACCTTAGTACTTATGTGATGTTTCACAAGATATTCTTAGGATATGTTTGGTAAAACAACAGCAAGCTCAAATCCCAACCGCTGCCCACCAATGTGAGAAGTTGGCCTGATGTGCAGTGCTCACTATTCTCGTGATCACTATATATCAGTCCAAACAACCCTTATTGATGATTGGTTGTAAGTCAACCTTATAGACCAGCTATCCTAGTAGCATGGATACGAGCAGTCTAAGGCTAAGACTCTAGAGGGCGTGTTAAGCCAGCTGTTTTACCATCACATTACCCCTTGAACACCAAGTGAAAGGACACCACACAAGTTGTTATGAAAATAAACAGTGTATTTATTTATAACAAGACTACCCTGGCTCTTTATGAGACAGGGAGCTAAGCACACAACAAAACTCTTATGAAAATACTTTAAGTTGCACAATTTACACAAATGCCCGAGGGGCACGACAAACCATATACTCTAAAAGTGGAATGCGAAATTACTAGCAGGTAAGTACTGGACTAATAGGCTTTGGAATCGCTAGGACTGGACTACTGAACCCTTAGATTACGAATAGGAGGCCTAGGGGACTCGGGTGCAGAGTGTGCACTCTCACGCGGGAAGCGGGACAAAGTCTATGGAGGCTAGTAAAAGACAAAGTTAGTGTTCTCGGGCGAACCCGACTAGGTAGGTCAAAAACGACAGTGGATCTGGATCCTTGGATAGTGAGTCTATGCTGGGGCACCGAAATGCCGAAGTTACCTAGCCCAGGGGCTGCGGCTGCATAGGTCTGAAAAGACGTCGGGATTCTTCGTTGACGAACCAGGAGCCTGAAGAAAAGGAGTTGCTGGCAGGCGACCAGTGAAGATTGTTCGGGTGATCCAAGCCTGGATCGAAGATGGATGACACCTGAAAGCAGAGGGGACCAAGTTCGTGACTACTAGCCAGTAGTCAGGTGGCACCAGGAGGGCACCGGATGGTAGTCACCTCGACTAGGTGAGTGGGCGACGCTGGGCTCTGCAGTCTCACGGACCAGGAGGCGTTGTCGGCGACCAGGATGGAGGTGTGAGCTGTCCCACGATGGATGATGCTGTCGACGTCGCTGGACCCAGGATTGGGGCAACAAGTCTTGGCAAATTCAAGCCCACGCGGTGGACCTAAAATGGCGTCTGGAGTGGACCAGGAGGGTCCGGGGTGCTCCTCTCTTGGAAGGGAGCAAGGGCCAGTCTGGAGCAACCAGACCAGCAGCAGTGATGTCGTCGGGCGTCGTTAAGAAGGCCACAAGCCAGCGGGCTAGTAGCCAAACAACGCGGTGAGCAGCAAAAAGCAGAAGGGCCCCACGCAGATCGTGGAGATGCTGGGAGGCTGAACTTCGGTGCTGGGGCTGCTCAGGGTCAGGGCTTCTCGGACCCCAAAGCACTCACCAGAGGATTCCTCGGCGGTCGTGCTGGAAAGAAGTCGTGCAGTCTTGAAGATGGCCGGTCCCTCGAGGTCTCGTCGCACCCACGGTTCTCAGCTTAGCTGTAGAGGTGGGTAGAGGTCAGAGGTGCCAGGGAAGCCAGTTCTCGTCGAGCTGGGCAGTCGTATTCCGGAGGAAGGACTTGCAGCAGACCGCAGTGTTCTTAAGATGGTGCCTGCGGATGCAGGGTGACTACTCCTTAGTCACAAGGGAGAATCTTGAAGAAGAAATCTTGAAGTCCTTTCGTAGAAAGTCGTGTCTTGATTCCAAAGATGATCTAATTTGGAAGGGGGCCTGCTCCTACCTTTATCCTGAAAAAGGGGGCTGGCACGCGACTAAGTCCTGCCCTATGGGTGGGACTAGGAGGGGGGTGGTTACACCCCTCTCCTTTGGCGGGCTTTCCCCAGCTCAGGGTCTGGTGTGCCCCTGGAACTGGTTCAAGCCGGCCTATGCACAGTGAGCACCGGGGTGCCACTTGCAGTCACCTTCCTCTAAAGCCCTGCCTACCTAGAATACACAAAACCCTGTCTGGGACGGTGCTGGCACCGCCCCTGACAGGAAACCCTTTGTCCTTGCCTCCTGCTCTGGGAGGACTCCCAGCAGCAGGAGGGCAGACTTGTGTCTCGGTGGCAGCATCCATTTTGTGGAGCTAAGGCTCTGTCTGACTTTAACCGGGGTTACAGGTTACCATCATGTCATGTCCCTCTAGAAGGGTGGAATGCTAACCCCGTTGCCAGAATTGGCAAGGGGTTAGTATTCCAATTCATATGACACCTTACTCGACATGTTTTGATAAAGCGATACCAGAGTTGGCATATAACCGCGAGGATTATAATGCACTTAAGAGTATATGGTATGCGATATCATGGAAACGGCTAAGGGATAGGTCCCTGTAACAGGGCGAGGCTGCGTGCTGCAGGAGACTGGTGGGCACCTGGTTCTGACCCAGTACGACCTCCTTCCTTACAGACAGAGCCATGGGGTACGGAGTCCGAGAATCACGAAGAAGAAGAACGCGGCTCCTTTAAGTGGATCTACACGGAGGAGGAGGATCCGCCCAGTGTATACGTCAGCAAGACCGGATTGGCCAAAAGACAGGAAGCGATGTGGATGGCGTGTGACGTCACCTCCGAAGTGCCGGCGAGGAGCGAAGACGGAGAACCAGAGACCGGAGACAGCAGAACCGAAGGAAGAAGCGGAGAACCCGAAGAACAGCTGGGATTAAGCGGAGGAGCGGCCGAGGGAAAGCCAGGAGGCCAACGACCCTGTGAGCCGCCGTGCCACTCTCCCGGGGGAGGAGCGTGGCTTGCCCAGGTACGGCAGCGTATGGCAGCTTGGGTGGGGAACAAGCGTGTAACATAGTGTACAGATCCCCTGTTTGAGATCCTGCGTCCCCCCCCTCCTCTTGTTTCCTTTTACCCCGCGTTTACCCTCACAGTCTGTTTCCACCCCTCACCCCAGCACTGAAGTGTGCTAGAGTTGTGTGATCACTGGTGAATACTCTCCCAACTCACTACACCTGGGTCCCCCGGTGCATGTACTCCCCGCGGACATTTGAACTAACGGCCCCTTTCTGTTGGTCTCCCCTTTCCCTAGGACACCGGAGCCAAGACGACGGCTAACAACCCCAACCGTGACCAGACCTCGGAGGGGCAGAGACACCCAGCCTAAGAGGAAGAACACCCGAACGTCACAACGGAACCCAGTCAGTTCGCGAGGGAGAGACTTACGTTCAGAACACGGAGAACTCTTATGTTAAAAACCCAACGTGGAATACCAATAAAGCCCTCGTTGACCCCAAGAGTCAGTGTCCTGCCTGTTCCTACACCACCAACCGATACCGCCCCAACCCCTGGTATACAGGCCCAGTCCACAGTGGTGTCAGAAGTGGGATCTACTCCCTCGAAGCAAGACCCGATCATGGAACAAGTGATCCAGACTTTAATAGATGGGCAACAGAAACTGGAATGGGCAATCGGCCAACAAATCAGTACAGCAGATGCAGACCGAGCCCTGTTTCGCAACACCATGACACAACAAATGGACAATTTACAGAAAGTGGTGGCATCCCCAGGAACAGCAGTGTCGGCAGATCGACGGCCTCTCGGACCCCATTTGTCGGGGGTATCCCTGCAGAAGTACGTATTGGGCGAAGACCCGGATGCCTTCCTGGTCAATTTTGAAAGAGCTGCCCGCGCATGTGGGTGGCCAGAGGAAAAGTGGCCTTTCTTTCTCGCTCCCTTGTTGACGGGAGAAGCGCAGACAGCATACCAGGTCGCTAACCAATCAGGAACAGCCTCCTATACCGAGATCAAGGGGGTGATCCTGGACCACCTTGGTATGGACGCAGAAGCCTACAGACTCAGGTTTCGTAAGGAAAAAGGAATCACAGGAGAAAACCCAAAGACGTTATATCTACGTCTGAAAATGGCGGCGGAAAAGTGGTTGAGACCCGAAACCCGGAGTAAAGAAGAAGTCATGACAAGCATCATCCTGGAACAGTTCATGGAGACTCTGCCCTACGGCACGCAAAGGTGGTTGAGGCAACATCCAGGACTGACTGCAGCTCAGGCGATTGAAATGGCGGCCAACTATACAAGGGCCGCTCCCCGATCCTTTCCCTGGGAACCAGAGAAGCAATCCAAAAACACAGTCCCTCCACCCAAACTGGAAAAAAAAAAGGCCGTCTTTGATCCCCTGAAAACACGGCCCTTCCGCCCGGACATAACCCCTCTATGGGGGCCTCAGTGCTTCGAGTGTGGGGAGTGGGGCCACATCGCACGGTTGTGCCCCAGAAGAAAACCAACGGAGGAACCCATGGAAGTTGGGTACATTCCTAAGGCCGTGATGTACAGCGCAGAGATGGGGCCTTCCTACTACGTAAGGGTGCGGGTAAACCACACTCCTGTGAAGGCACTCCTAGACTCGGGCTGTAGACAGTCTGTAATACGGGGGAAACTGGTGCATCCATCACAGATAGGGCAGGAGGGTGGAGTACACATAAGGTGCGTCCATGGGGATGTCAAGACGTATCCCATTGCCCGTATTACCATACACTCAACGGGGAGGGAACCCTGTACGGTAAAGGTTGGAGTGGTGGGAGCCTTGCCTGAAGAACTCATATTAGGGGTGGACAATCCGCAGTTCCTGGCCTTGTTTAAACGGGAGCTAGACAAACTTCCGGCCGAGGCCTACCTGTCCACCCAACCATGGGTCATAGACAGGGGGTTCAAGTTTGCACAGTCTAATGACCCTTCTCTCCTGAACGCGTGGGAGGCCGCCCACATCGCCCAGACTACGGGAGCGCCTCAGAGATATCCCCGCTTCACTATGGAAAACGACCTGTTATATCGGGAGGGAAAGGAGGGAGAGCCCAGGCAACTGGTGGTACCAAGTGACTTCCGAGAACAGATATTGTTCTACGCCCACACACATTTGACAGCAGGACATAGCGGGACAGAGAAGACTACACAAAATATTCTTCGCTTATTTTACTGGCCGGGTATCTACAAAGAGACCGAGACCTATTGTCAACAATGTGAGGTGTGCCAGAGGAATAACATGTCCAGACCCCCAGCGGTCCCGTTACAACCCCTGCCCGTGATAGGCAATCAATGGGAACGCGTCGGCATGGACCTCATAGGGCCACTGCCCCGCTCCTCAAGGGGACATACCTACGCACTAGTGGTGGTGGATTATTCCACCCGTTTCCCGGAGGCCTTTCCATTAAGCAGCCCCACCACGAAGAACGTAGCCGAAAAACTCGTTGAGTTATTTTCGAGGGTTGGGTTTCCCCGTGAGATCCTGACGGATCAGGGGACGCCCTTTGTGTCTCGCATGATGAGAGAGGTATGCAAGACATTGGACCTCCAACACATCCGCACGTCTGCGTACCACCCCCAAACGGATGGCTTGGTGGAGAGGTACAACAGGACTCTCAAAACCACCCTCAAGAAACTGCTGTCCTCTGAGAATAAGGACTGGAACCGAATGCTCCCGTTGGCACTGTACGTAGTAAGGGCACAGGTCCAGAGCATCCTTGGATGCTCACCCTTTGAACTGCTGTATGGCCGGCAACTAAGTTCCCTGCTCGACATAACCAAGGAAGCGTGGGAAAAAGAGGAGGCCAGCGAACAGCGATCCCTCCTGGACTATACCCAGCAATTGAGGTCGCGATTGGGGAAACTTAGGGAACTGGCATATTCAAACCTGATGTCGGCACAAACACGACAAAAGCGACAGTACGATAAAGGCAAACGCTGGAGAACCATGAATCAAGGGGACTGGGCTCTAGTGCTGCTTCCTTCCTCCACCCAGAAATTCAGGAGCGAATGGAAGGGGCCGTATCATGTTCTAGAGAAGATTGGCAATACCACCTACCGGCTACTTATGTCTCCCACCCGCAAGCAGACCATTCACATGAATCTCTTAAAAAATGGTTGGGTCCTATACCTCGATCAGCCAATTTGACCCTTCCAGAAGGTGGCGATAAATCAACCCTAACCGACCTACCCATCAACCCGGAGTTGTCCGACAAGGAGAAACAGGAACTGCTGAGCGACCTCCGCCCTTTTTCCCCCTTGTTTTCTGACACTCCTGGTTGCACTCACTTGGCAGAGCACGAGATTAATACAACCCCGGGTAGCATGGTAAAACTAAGAGCCTATCGCATACCAGCAGCAAAAAGGGCTGACGTGAGGAAGGAAGTCGCTAGCATGTTAGACCTAGGCGTCATCAGACCCTCAAAAAGCAACTGGTCCTCCCCGATCGTTATGGTGCCCAAACCTGATGTGTCCACCCATTTTTGTATGGACTTCAGGGCACTAAACGCCGTCTCCTCCTTCGATGCGTTCCCCATACCCAGGGTGGACGAATTGATTGAGCGAATAGATGAGGCCAAATACATAACAACTCTGGATCTGACAAAGGGATACTGGCAGGTACCCTTGAGAGAGGAGGACCGCCACAAAACCGCCTTTGCCACTGAGGAAGGGTTATACGAGTTCAATGTCCTTCCCTTTGGCCTACACGGGGCGCCTGCCACGTTCCAGAGGCTCATGAACACGGTGTTATCCCCTCATGCCGGCTACAGCTCCGTATATTTGGATGACATAGTCATTTTCAGTCATACCTGGACAGAGCACCGAGAACATGTAACCAGGGTTATGGCCTCTTTGAGAGACGCCAGATTGCACGTGAACGCCAAGAAATCCAGAGCTGCTTACTCAAAAGTGAAATACCTTTGGTTCATGTTAGGGGACGGAGTGATAGCGCCCCAAGAGGAGAAAATCAAAGCCATCACCGAAACACCGTTTCCGTCAACAAAAAGGGAACTCAGGGCCTTTTTAGGCCTCATGGGCTACTATCGGCGATTCGAGAGAACTTTGCCGATATCGCCACCCCCCTGACTAACCTACTCCAAAAAACCGTCAGAAATATCCTGCCAGTCCCTCCTACACAGGAAGCCAAAGCAGCCTTCGAACGACTGAAGAACGCCATCACAACCAGTCCGGTGTTAATACCCCCAGACTTCGAAAAACCATTTATACTAGCCACAGATGCATCTGACACAGGGGTAGGGGCAGTACTGTCACAAATAGGGGAAGACAAAACGGAACATCTGATACTGTATATAAGCAGAAAACTACACCCTCGGGAACAAAGGTACCCCACAGTCGAAAAAGAGTGTCTGGCGATCCGATGGGCAGTGGAGAAGCTACGTTACTATCTGGAGGGGAAGGCCTTTACCCTTTACTCCGATCATGCCCCTTTGCAGTGGATGCAAAAGAACAGGACACAGAATGCTAGGATACTACGGTGGTTCCTCTTCCTCCAGCCTTATGCTTTTACGGTTCTACATAGGAAAGAGAGGGACAACGGGAACGCCGATTTCCTCTCTCGCATGCCAGTTCTCCCCAATCGGGAGAAAGCAGGGGGGGAGGAGTGTAACGGGGCGAGGCTGCGTGCTGCAGGAGACTGGTGGGCACCTGGTTCGTACCCGGTACGACCTCCTTCCTTACAGACAGAGCCATGGGGTACGGAGTCCGAGAATCACGAAGAAGAAGAACGCGGCTCCTTTAAGTGGATCTACACGGAGGAGGAGGATCCGCCCAGTGTATACGTCAGCAAGACCGGATTGGCCAAAAGACAGGAAGCGATGTGGATGGCGTGTGACGTCACCCCCGAAGTGCCGGCGAGGAGCGAAGACGGAGAACCAGAGACCGGAGACGGCAGAACCGAAGGAAGAAGCGGAGAACCCGAAGAACAGCTGGGAGCAAGTGGAGGAGCGGCCGAGGGAAAGCCAGGAGGCCAACGACCCTGTGAGCCGCCGTGCCACTCTCCCGGGGGAGGAGCGTGGCTTGCCCAGGTACGGCAGCGTATGGCAGCTTGGGTGGGGAACAAGCGTGTAACATAGTGTACAGATCCCCTGTTTGAGATCCTGCATCCCCCCCCCTCCTCTTGTTTCCTTTTACCCCGCGTTTACCCTCACAGTCTGTTTCCACCCCTCACCCCAGCACTGAAGTGTGCTAGAGTTGTGTGATCACTGGTGAATACTCTCCCAACTCACTACACCTGGGTCCCCCGGTGCATGTACTCCCCGCGGACATTTGAACTAACGGCCCCTTTCTGTTGGTCTCCCCTTTCCCTAGGACACCGGAGCCAAGACGACGGCTAACAACCCCAACCGTGACCAGACCTCGGAGGGGCAGAGACACCCAGCCTAAGAGGAAGAACACCCGAACGTCACAACGGAACCCAGTCAGTTCGCGAGGGAGAGACTTACGTTCAGAACACGGAGAACTCTTATGTTAAAAACCCAACGTGGAATACCAATAAAGCCCTCGTTGACCCCAAGAGTTAGTGTCCTGCCTGTTCCTACACCACCAACCGATACCGCCCCAACCCCTGGTATACAGGCCCAGTCCACAGTCCCGAAAGCCGCAGACAGGCTCAGCTCATGCCAGAGCACCATCTCACACGATTCCAAGCACTCTGCCTTCAGGATTGTCAAGGCCTGCCATAGGAGTGACTGATAGGAGATCTGTGTGTCCATTTAGGTTTACATATAGGTATACTATATCTAAAGCAAAGGGTGATTACACCACCTTGCCCCAGCTGTCGTGCAGCCAGTTGTGTCAGATTAGGATGGCCAGTGTCAGGTCCCAATGTCCTCAGGATCGAGCGATGCAATAGGGGTTCCACCTCTCGACAACCCCTGGGTCTGAATGAGAACAGACTCACAGAAGTGGTCAAGCGAGGGATAAAAGGAGGGTTAGGAAGGGAGCAGGTGGGAGAGGAAGCTGAAACGAGAACAAGGCAATTATGAGTCAAGCACAGAACTAACCGACGTATAAACAATCAAGTCAACAAGGAACAGACAGTGTGTATTCTATGAATGTCCCTTTACCTGGAAAGAGAGAAGAAGTGGCTTTGCCTGGCAATCAGTAGTGTAGAATGTATCTCAGATCTACAATACAAGGATCTGGAAGTTATACTCTTGAACCCTATAAACATTCACACAATAAACAACAGTAGAATATACACGTACCAGATGATCTGGCTGTTAAGGCTTCAACAGAGGGCAAATGGAATCTAGCCAGCCAGGCGAAGCTCATAAACCCCCTGTTGTGATGTCACAAAACAAATATAGAAAACAGTTGTTATTCTTCCATTGTCCGCAGTATACTTCTGGTTGACTTCACCAGAATACCTGATATGAACTAGTACTTAGCCCTGTAAATGAGGACTGCTGAATTCGCAGAACACAGTGATCCAAACAATAAGGAATCCTTGATCCAAGATTCCGCAAAATGAAGCAACAAAGAGATGAGTCTCTCTACAACAGCATCCATTCGTCAATGCCCTCACTGAAATGGCATACGTGACGCAGTCTCAAGAAATCAGAGCATATATATTTATATAAGTGCATGCACCAAGTCTTGCTTTGCGTCCAGGCAGTATCCCCCTCCGGTACAGTTAGCACTCACTGCGGGAGAGAAGGACAACCGCTACAAAAGCAAACAGTCTCCGCTAAGTGCATCCGTGAAGACTAGGAACTGGAGCCTCAGACGAGGACTCCCCGAGCTCAAACGAGCTCCGTGACCAATATCGGAAGGCTAGACCCAAGCACACGCAAGGAAGCCCCAAAACTAGGAAGAACACCAAAAAGGATACTCTGGATACGAGGATTACAATCCTACCGTGTCGTTTCAGGAACAGAATCAACGGCGAGGTTTCTCCGTCCCCGGTCCGTCTTGTTGATTTCCGCGTGTGACGTCATCAGCCAGAGGCATCGCACGCGTCCCAGGAATCATGGGAAATGTAGTCTGCATGGTACACGGAACATGTCTCAAGGCAGTGTTCGAGACTACCCTCCTCCGTGGGACGCGACAGTACATCCCTCTCCCGAAGAACACTGACAGAGACATGGTTTATTCGGAAAACGTTCATGAAACAATTTAACGTATCTAGGAGCATGCACACCAGATGCTGGCTCCCATGAGTTCTCCTCGTTACCGTATCCCCTCCATGCCACCAAATACCACAGCCTGGTGCGATATATTTTGGAGTCCACAATACCTCTCACCTCATATTCCCCCTCCTTATCCACCGCTACCGCTGCAGGAAGGGTTCTTTTTCCAGATTGTGTGGGTTTTACTAAAGACACATGAAAGGCAGGATGAATCCGCAAAGAGGAAGGAAGAGCCAGTTTGACAACCACAGGATTTATCAGTTTGACCACTTTGTATGGACCAATGTATTTGGGATTAAAAATGCTATAGCGCTTGAACCGTATGTTTTTGGTGGATAACCATACATAATCCCCTTTTTTATACACTGGTCCAGTCTGTCTGTGCTTGTCCTCATACGCCTTGTATCTCATTTTGGCCTGGGTTAACTGGCCCTTGACTCTCTGCCATGTCTCCCGGATATTGTGTACTCGTTCTTGTGCTTCTGGAACTAGGGACGCTGAAACAGGATGTTGGAAGGGGGTGAAATTGGGATGAAAACCATACGTGCTGAAAAAAGGAGCATGTTTAGTGGAACCATGTACAGCACTATTATACGCTATTTCAGCTAGCCATAACCTTTCTACCCAATCCTCCTTGGTGATATCTACATAACATCGCAGATATTGCTTTAGGGTTTGGTTAACCCTTTCGGTTTGCCCATCCGTTTGGGGATGGAAACTAGTGGAGGTGTTAGATGTTATTCCCAGGGCCTTACACCACGTCTTCCAAAACCTAGCTGTAAACTGACTGCCCCTGTCTGAAATGATCACTTTGGGTAAACCATGTAACCGCACTACGTTGATGAGTATTAGCTTAGCTAACACACTAGCCGAAGGAACCCTTTTACATGCAATGAAATGTGCCAGCTTTGTCAAATAGTCTACTACCACCAGAATGGCCGTGCATCCCTGGTCTATCGGCATACCTACTATGAAGTCCATAGAAATGTTCTCCCAGGGTAGATCAGGAGTGGGAAGAGGTTGTAATAGTCCAGATTGTCTGGAGTGCAACGTTTTCATTTGACTACACACTGTGCACTCCGCCACCCAGGCAGCCACGTCTGTCTTGATTTTAGGCCACCAGAACTGTCTTTGTATTCTTTCCAGTGTCTTTCCCGTTCCGTTATGGCCTGCACACGGTGCACTGTGGCACCACTGGAACACTTGTTTCCTTAATGCCTGAATGGGTAACAACAATTGTTTCTGTCTCATAGGTAATCCTTGAACAATCTTCCACTCCTTATGTTCATTGATCCATTTCTTCCATTCTGCTGTCTGTACATTACGGGTAACACTCTTTAGAAACATCTGGGTACATGTCACTCCTATAACCTTTTGTGGGTTTGTGGAAAAGTAAATGTTGCCATGTTCTGTGTCCCTACGTGTCATCCATCATATGTTATGTGTGCATGATTAATATGCATATGTATTCCCTATGTTTGATTAAAGACGCAATTATAGTTGTGTCCACCTCTAGTATGTCAGTTCCAGTCTTCGTGAATACTACGAATATCAGGCCTATGTAAAGCTACGTTGCCACGTTTCCCAGTGTGCACGTTATTTCATTGTAAAGTCCCCGTTTCTAGGCCTCAAAAGGGCCCGGACATCAGATTCAGCTCCTGTCTCCTGAACCCTCGCTGAGGAGCGATCCAGCCCCCACCTGTATCCTCGACCCTTCACTTACTTCCTGCCTTGCAGTGCCCGGTTCAGCCTGGCTTTGCTTCTGAGTCTGCCAAAACTATGTTATGATTCCAGTTATCAGTTCAGTCCTCCTTCTCTGCATTCCTGAGCTACTGAATCGCATCAATAGTTTCCGTCATTGTCTAGCCTTCACGTCTCCACGTTAGAGAAATACTGCATTTAATGGTCATTTAATATTCTTCATCACGCACTACATGTAGAATAATGCATGCTTCAGTCTTAAAGTCCGTTAGCTTTTCCCCTCCTGACTTCTAGTTTATATCAACATGTTCCCTAAACATCAGATACTAGATACTGCTTGGGTACATGTCGCCCTGACTCTCCAGACTTTAGTCTCTGCTCCTAGCACAGAGTTCATAGCCCCCAGCTTCTCCTAGTGATACGTCATTGTCAGTTTGCGCGCACCACCAGGTTAGAGGTCCCGGCTCCTTAGGTAGCCCCCTCCAATGTTTCCGCCCATTCATGACATATTCTGTTACGTTTGCATCACATGTCTATGTATACGCCCTGTTACACCCCGTTACACCTCTTTTTACCCTTATCTTTCGCGACTGCTACGCGTCACACCTTCTGCTCCACCCACTGTTACGCCTACTGCAATGTAATGCTATGTGTTTGCGCTATGTATATATGCTCATGTACTGTTATTAGAAAGTTGCTCCCTTCCTTCCCTTGTCGAGATTCTGACCACGGCAGCGCTGCCAGGGCTGCCATCCTATTCCTGTGCAGGTTGTCCTGTTCCTGTCCTTATGCTGTTTTAAACCTGCAAGAAACTCCTACTACCTCGAATCTTGACTCTTATTTATTGAGCTATCTGTTATTCATTTATACACTCAAAAATAGGGTATTATTTATTTATTTACCACATAATGGCGCCCGAACAGGGACTTGCCCTTTCCCCACGCGTCGGTGAAGCCACGCCGACCCCCTGACCCTCTGCAGTCGTGACGGAACTCTTCTGCGCAGTGGCAGATATTTCTGCTCAAGTATCCCTCAGGCCCACGGAGGAGACGGAGGAGGCGGTCCAGCATCCAAACGAGACGGTGGAGGAACGCGGCGAGTCCCGACCAGAGCCCAAGCCAAGAGTCCAAGGTCCGAGGTATCCGGAGGTCCACCCGTAACTGAAGTCCGAAGTTCGTCGTCGTCGTCGAAGCAGTCCAGTCCAGTCCGAGGCCTTCCGTTCTTGCTGCCCGGTGAGTACCATTACTGGGGTAGTATCTAGACAGGGTCAATCTAATTGACTCTGGTCCGTGGGTTGGTGGTACCCAGACACACAAACGAAGTGTCCACTTCGGTGGATACGGGTCCTGACGTGTCTCTTAATGAGACCGGTAAGTTCCGTACTGTTTCAGCAGTGCATCTAGTTTCTGTTCTAGTCAGTTCAGTTCTCGAGAAAAATTCATGCATTCTGTTTTCCTGTAGTCCGTATTCCAGGTGGTATCCTGTTCGAACTGTTATTTATAATGTTCTTCATGTATTTTGATGTTGTGGTATGAGTGCGACGTGATTTCGTGTTTTATTGTGTATTGTATTTTGTCCAGATTAGAGTTCAGTCATGCCGCTCTTCTCAAAATTACGTCAGTTAAAAACCAGAAAAGGTCTGCTGGAAGCAGCAGTTCCTGTCCCGCCTAGGGACAGTCCAGGTCATTTTATGTATCAGAAGCATGGCATAAGCGCCATATTGTATCTAGATTTATGGGTAGAGTATACCAAGGAGCTAGAAGAAAAGTATAGATGGCCCGTATCGGGTACATGGGATGCCGAATGCATCATGCGAGTAGAAGAGGCATTATGGAAAAAGAAAGCCAGACAATCACAGAAGGATGCCATCGAGCTATGGCGTAAAGAAGCTCATAAAAGAACCGAAAAATAAATCAGAAAGTCAGAATTAAGTAGAGAATCTTCAGAACGAGCACAAGAAAAAGAATTAATCGAGATAGGTGAACGAGTTAGAACTGAACAATCAGACAGACAGAGGAATGCCCTCATTAAGGGTATGTATCCTCTTCTTGCCGAGGGCTTGCCAAAAGCGACCCCAGAGGCATCCAGTAACTTTCCGCCACCACTAGTTCCGATCAAGTTACGTCACAAACAGACCGCAGCTGATATTTTTATTTCATCCTACCTGGACGACACAGTCCCCGAATATGCAAATCCTGTTCCTGCTCCGCCAGTCCCTGTAAATCAGGTAATTCCTGCTCCTCCAGACACCGGGGTACCCTTTGCAGTCCCCCCGGTTCAGCCCGCCATACAAGTCCAGCCCGCATTTCAATTTCCCACCCTGCCAGGACGAAAAGCATCAGTTGATGATTCTAGTCTAGGGGCCGCAGGAGGAGGTCCTCCTCGAACCCCGCCGCCACATAAGCGTTTAGATGCAGCCGCATTACATATGCAAGCGTCACAACGTACGCCCAGACTGTCCGTTGCAGAAATAAGAAAATCCCTTGCCGAATGCTGTTATGACCCAGTCCCAGGTGAAGATGATATGGTTTTATATTCATTACGCGTAAGAAATGTGGCCGAGTATCTGGTCACCCTACCAGATATGAAGGAAGATCTAGACAGAATATATCGTTTCATCCGTACAGGAGAAGATCCAGAAAGTATTAGTGACGTCATGTCCCACAGGAAAGCTGAGACCCAGCTCATGATATTAAAGTTCCTGATCAATTGTCTAATAAGAGAACAAGATTACCCGTCCAATAATAAGGCCGAAATGAAAGCCCTGATGAAGTGGAGTAATAGTATAGCCGAGGGTAAGCATAAGACTATCAGTGCTATGGAGAGTATGTACAAGAAAATCCGTAGAGAAATAATAAAGATACACGAACAACGTAAAGCAGCACAAGTCAGCGAGAAAGAAAGTAACTCTGATACTGAAGAGATAGACGACGAGAATTCCGCCAGAATAGCGTATGTAGGAAAACCTAGATTTCCAGATCGCCATTTACGTCTAGAACCCAAGTCTACTTTCCATCATTCAGCACCAGAACAAGGTTCCCTAGAACAAGTATTCCAAGTTACCGATCACATTCTGAAATCACGAATCGGTTATAGTGAGTTAAATACCATGCATGAACAAGAACTAGCCCGATCAGCAGTCCGATGGATTACTGATTCTACCACTTTTCCAGACGAAATAGTGGCACAAATGTTTCTGAAAATGCCCCCAGCCGAGCAGCGACTGGTGGGTATGTATATGATTCAGCACCTCATTACTCTGTATGAGGGTCAGCACTCTGATCCAGGTCCGTTACATGATATCCTGAACGAGTTACTCCAGTACAAATGGAGAGGTCTAGGTACCGATTTAATTAGTGTCATTCTAGAACAGCGCCACAAATATAGAACATTCCTGAACCCGCATTTCGTTCATGTCTCACCCCCAGAAAGTAAACCATTTTACATGGACAGACAGAATCCGTTACGAGAAGTCCACCCAGTCAGAGGAACGGGTGGCGAACTAGAACGAGTGTTTGTTTACACTCCGATTACAAAGATGGAACTCCTCGAGATGAAGAAATTAATTCCCTGTCATGACAAAGATCCAGCAGGGTTCCATAGAGAATTAAAAGACATGCTCCGTATGGGAGAATACACGTACCCGGATATAATTAAAATGTTAAAGGTTCTGCTGCCCGCAGGGGTGTATGAAAAGCTCAAGGAAAAAGAATGGGAGGGGGGAGAGAAAAAGATCGATTGGGCAGTTCTAGAAGCTGAAGATAAGGCACGAGTACCAGGTACCGGTCTCGGAGATAAATGTAAAGAATTACCAGAATTATTAATACAAGTTTTACCTAGATTATTAACAACGAGAAAAGAAGACTGGGATGCAATCTCAGCCTGTAAACAGAAACAAGATGAAGATATTAGTGATTTTTATTCTAGGTTTGAAAAATGCTTTAGCATCAACAGTGGCCTCAAGACGAGTAGTGAGTCGTACCCTCACCTTTTTGTTACTAAATTAGTCGAGAATTCAAGCTCATCAATTAAAAACCGAGTTCTGAAAGTCGAAAGTACCTGGCAAGCTAATACCCCGTCCCAGATGTTGCAGATGCTCCAATACCACCAGAATAGAATCAGAGAAGAGCAAGAACATGAGAGAAAACGTATGAAAGATACGAAAATGAAAGTACTAGTTGCACAATCTGTTCCTCAAGACAGTCAGAAGAGGGGTCCGAATCAAGCCAGTCATCCTGCAGCTCCCGTTAAAGGGAACTGCAACTATTGTAAACAGCCAGGTCATTTTATAAACGAGTGTGCAGTTCTGAAACATAACATAGCTACTGGTAAAACTAAAGAAAGACCACGTCCACCTAGACAAGAACAAGTTCCACAGACTCCTCAGTCACAGAATGCACCACAGACAGTTACAGCACCGCAGCCTATTGCTGCAACACAGCATGTTACATCGCAGATGTACCAGTATGCACAGTCTGAGTATCCAGAGTACCAGCAGTATTCATGAAACAGCCTAGAGAGGGAGGTAGGCTTGCCTCTCATCGAGATACCTGTAGATCAAGAAGGTCCCTATGTTCACAGTCAAGTATTAGGGAAAGATAGAAAGTTTTTGATTGATACAGGGGCAAGTAGGACCACAATTAGTCACGCCGAAGTTCCAGGGGCTCCGCTCTCAGGCTCAAGAAATGTTTCCCTTGGATTTTCAGGAAAACCTATCGTAAATGAGATCTCAAAGCCAGTTACTCTAGAAGTAGGTCCATTGTCCCGCACTACTGATCTGTTACTTACTAAGTCATGTCCAGAAAATCTATTAGGCATTAAAACACTGAAAGAGTTAGGTGCAGTTATATGCTGTTCCCCAGAGGGAATACGATTGTTCCTACGTGACTTTAAGGGTCACTATGTATTACGAGATTTTGATCCCAGATTGTCTAATGTTCCGCAGCATTTATGGGCGCAAGGTCCAACTGATGTAGGGTACATGCAAATCACACCCCATCGTGTGACTCTCAAACCAGGTGTAGTGTTACCACGAATCAGACAGTACAGATTGCCACCTGAGGCTATAGCAGCCTTGTCCAAAATTATTGACGAGCTCATCGCTCAAGGAGTAATTGTAGAAACTGACTCCAACGTATGTAATTCTCCGATCATTCCAGTCATGAAACGTACTGATCCAAATGCACCCCCGGTATATCGATTAGTGATTGACCTACGAGAACTTAATAAATGTATTATTCCTCAGTATCCAGTCGTTCCAGATATCTCTTCCCTATTGACAGCCATTGATTCCGAAGCCACGTTCTTTACTGTAATCGACCTCAAGAACGCGTTTTTTAGTGTTCCCATTCATCCAGACAGCCAGTTTCTTTTCGGATTCTGTTTAAATGGAAGGAGCTATATGTTTACACGAGCTCCTCAAGGTTTCACAGAAAGTCCTAGTATTTACAGTCAAGCACTCAAGAGACAACTAGACAACATTCACATGCCAACTGACACTGCCCTGCTCCAGTATGTCGACGATCTACTGATCACAGCCCGTTCTGAACGTGACTGCGAACGTGCATCACTTACAGTCTTATATTTCCTAGCCGAGATGGGGCACAAGGTGTCCCCTTCGAAGCTTCAATTCTGTGTCCAGCAAGTGGTCTACTTAGGACACTTACTGTCCAAGAGGGGTAGGCAGTTGACACCAGACCGTATCCAGTTGATAGCGAGTCTTCCTCAGCCCAAGACCCAGAAGGAGGTACGTGCCTTTATTGGCCTTACTTCTTATTGTAGACAATGGATTCCTCAGTATGCATTTCTAGCCAAGCCACTGATACAGTTAACGACACAGGAGGCAGCCGCACCGACTGTCCTCCCTTGGACATCTGAACATACACTCAGTTTCAACGAGTTAAAGAAAGCCCTATGCCAAGCTCCAGTTCTAGCTACACCGAACTACAGTAAGCCTTTTACACTTTTCGTCACAGAACGCGAAGGTACAGCATTATCTGTTCTTACACAAGATCAAGCAGGACAATACAAGCCATGTGCTTATTTTTCTAGCACATTAGATCCGGTCGCCCAGGCTTTGCCTGCGTGCCTCAAGTCAGTTGCAGCCACAGCACTAGCTATCAGACAAAGTGATTCCATAGTTTTAGGACATACTCTGACAGTACAAGTTCCACACTCCGTGGAAGTTCTTTTAAATCGAACACAAACTCAGCACTTGACAATTGCACGTTTAACAGGTTATGAACTGACACTGTTCCAGCCACACATAGAAATCAGACGCTGCAACGTCCTTAATCCTGCTACACTGTTGCCATCAGTTAATTCAAATTCTGCCGCACACGACTGTGTGGAAGTAGTTAACATTACGACAAAGCCAAGACAAGATCTGACAGATATTCCATTACCAGATCCCGACCTGACACTTTATGTGGATGGTTCATGTATGAGAACAAGTACAGGAGAACTAGTCGCCGCGTATGCAGTGACTACTGACACTGAAGTTATTGAGACACACCGCATTGACACTCTGTCCGCTCAAGCAGCAGAGCTAGTTGCTCTGACACAAGCCTGCATACACGCCAAGAACTTGAAAGTTAATGTTTACACAGATTCACGTTACGCATTTGGAGCCGTCCACGACTTCGGAGTGCTCTGGCAGGAGAGAGGTTTCATGACTTCTCATGGAACCAAGATTCAGCATGGTCTCCTTATTCAAGCTCTGTTAGATGCAATACATTTACCGACATCCATTGCTATCATGAAATGCAAAGCACATACGAAAGTTACTGACATTATTTCCCAAGGTAATGATCTAGCAGATCGCACAGCCAAGCTTACAGCACAGACTCCAGACATTCAAGTTAATCCGACACAGACACACACTCCAGATCCGACTACATGTATGACAGTTAAGGACCCTACTCAAGATGTCATAGACATACAGTTACATGCTACTCCCGATGAAATCAAGAAATGGTCCGAACAAGGAGGGGTCCAGACAGATCAAGGATGGTTAACGAAGGGTAGAGCCACATGGTTTCTCCCCGACTCTATGGTTCAAGTCATTATTAATACCGCACATAGTCCAGCACATTTAGGAGAAAAAGCTATGTTAGACAGTATCCAGAACATTTGGTTCAACAAGCATTTACGAGCTGCAGCCAAGCAGAAAGTCCGTACCTGTATGATATGTTGTCAGTTTAATCCAGGTAAAAGTGTCCCGGTGGAACAAGGTGGATTCCAGCCCCCTGACCACCCTTTTGAGGTCCTCCAGATGGATTATATTCAGATGGAGCGATGTCGAGGTTTCAAGTATGTCCTTGTAGTTGTATGCGCTTTGTCCAGGTGGACAGAAGCATATCCAGTCCCAGATTACACAGCCGCGACCACTGCCAAGCAGTTGGTCCGTGAGTTCTTCCCCCGTTATGGACTCCCTAGAGTCGTATATTCTGATAACGGCCAGCCATTCTCATCTGAGTTGATGAAGCATGTTTCCCTGTTGTTAGGGTACCAGTGGAAGTTTCATTGTGTACGCCATCCTGAAGCAGCCGGTCTCGTCGAGAGACATAACCAGACTCTGAAAATCCGAATCGCCAAAATATGTAAAGAAAAGGGTGTGGACTGGCTAGTAGCTCTGCCAGTTGCTTTGTTTTATATGCGCATGGTCGCACATTCCAGATCAGGTCTGTCCCCGTACGAGGTCGTATTCGGCCGCCCCCCAAATATGTGGGGTACTCCTAGACCCCGAAGTATTACCGATGTTTCAAGTAATATGCTGACAGATTACCTAGCTTCCTTGATGTCTGCCCTCAACTCATGTCGTTCACAGGTTGCCGCCGCATTTCCAGACAATACCGAGGTGGCACCGCATGAAATCGTTCCAGGATCCATGGTGATGGTCCGCAACTTTGACAGATCAAGTCCGCTGGAGCCCCGCTGGAAAGAGCCCCGACAAGTCCTCCTCACCACCCGTACAGCCGTGAAGTTGGAAGGACGCAAAGGCTGGGTACACCTTTCTCATGTCAAACTGTTTAATGGACTGAAACCCGTCTCAAAGAACATTTCCCAGGATTTAAAGGATTGCCAAAATATTGTTCTCAAGGACTGTCCCGCAAAAGACATTGCTACAACCCCTCCCCTGTTAGAGAAAACTCCGCAGCAGGAGTACAAGCTAAAACTCCGGTCTAGTAAAATAAGTCAGTCAGTTTGATTGTATAAGTCCTCCCCTAGGTGAAACGGTTAGACTGTTTCTGACATGTATAAAATAGACCCCCATAGTGAGAGAGTTAGTCAAAACTCAATCCGATGTATCGTTTTTCTAAGTTTCATATTATTTCTCAGCATTATGATTTCCTGCACCAGTTATGCATTTTACCTGTACCTTCCAGTTCCTCATGTAAATAAGTCTGCTAATGTTACAGTAGAACACACGTTTAGTGATCTGCCTCCTCATGAATACTCATACCGCCTCGCTATGCGAAATAATACTTTTATCCGCATGTTACATTATTCACACCAGACCAGCAATGCCACTAATTGTTGGGTATGTGGTCGACTCCCCCCTTTCCAGACACCGAAAGGAGTTCTGCCACTCTTTCCTTATCCTTTTTCACATAATGGTTCGTGTGGAGCATGGTCCACGTTAACGTCATCCTCAACAGATATGTCTTTTCTTAACAGTACATGTTTTCCAGACAAGCAAGGTCTCCCCCACAGAACAGGTTTAGATCTGGAAAATGAAGTGTATAATTTAGGTAATTATTCGTCGAATTTCATGGTCCTGAATGTTCAGTCTGATACTACTCCAGACTTACCTGCTATTTCAGTATTACCAGTCAAAGGTGAATTATGTGTCCGAAATTATGGTTCTGTACATATAGGACATAGTGATTGTAATACTATTATCAAGTATAGTGACAGTGGGAAATCTATTTTCAAAGCTTCACGTCATTCTTATTTTATTTGTGGTCAAACTGCATATGTTCGTCTGCCCCTCGATTGGGAGGGAACCTGTTACATTGCCTTCCTACTGCCACCAGTTTTTCTAGCCCCATCTGATTATCACAGAAACACACATCTAGTACACATTAGACATAAAAGGGAGTCCCCAATTGTCGATTATACTGAAACTGCTCTAGAGCAATATACAGATTTCAATAGAGGTTTATTCTTCTTTATAGGACCTGTCCAGAATAGTAAGTTAATCCGAAGATTAACCAGAACCCTTGAAGCTGTAGTAAATGAGACTGCCTCTGCTCTAGGTAACTTAACCGAAGAGCAATCTGCTATGAGATTTGTCGTTTTACAGAATCGTCTCGTCCTTGACGTCATACTGGCCGATAGGGGCGGGGCCTGTAGAGTCATCGGATCTAGTTGCTGCATTTTCATTCCAAATAACGCGCCGTCTGTTTATTCAGCTATAACCAGACTCCATAAAATTGCCCATCTGATACACCAAGATCCAGGCACCTGGACATGGTCCGGTTGGTTCTGGAATATAATTTCCGCATGGGGATGGAAAATATTGTCCTTTCTAGGTATTGCAGTAGCGATCATATTCAGCTGCTGCCTCTGTATACAATGTGGCCCTGCGATTTGCGGCATTTGTGCTACCTCTTGTATTCCTGGTCCCAAGCCCCGTTCTGAATCTCGTTCCAAGACAATTCGAGATGAGCAAATGATACTGTATGAAATGATAGATGGTATCATGAATATTGATGTTTCCTGATGGAAACGTAGTGACAAGGAGGGAATGTGGAAAAGTAAATTTTGCCATGTTCTGTGTCCCTACGTGTCATCCATCATATGTTATGTGTGCATGATTAATATGCATATGTATTCCCTATGTTTGATTAAAGACGCAATTATAGTTGTGTCCACCTCTAGTATGTCAGTTCCAGTCTTCGTGAATACTACGAATATCAGGCCTATGTAAAGCTACGTTGCCACGTTTCCCAGTGTGCACGTTATTTCATTGTAAAGTCCCCGTTTCTAGGCCTCAAAAGGGCCCGGACATCAGATTCAGCTCCTGTCTCCTGAACCCTCGCTGAGGAGCGATCCAGCCCCCACCTGTATCCTCGACCCTTCACTTACTTCCTGCCTTGCAGTGCCCGGTTCAGCCTGGCTTTGCTTCTGAGTCTGCCAAAACTATGTTATGATTCCAGTTATCAGTTCAGTCCTCCTTCTCTGCATTCCTGAGCTACTGAATCGCATCAATAGTTTCCGTCATTGTCTAGCCTTCACGTCTCCACGTTAGAGAAATACTGCATTTAATGGTCATTTAATATTCTTCATCACGCACTACATGTAGAATAATGCATGCTTCAGTCTTAAAGTCCGTTAGCTTTTCCCCTCCTGACTTCTAGTTTATATCAACATGTTCCCTAAACATCAGATACTAGATACTGCTTGGGTACATGTCGCCCTGACTCTCCAGACTTTAGTCTCTGCTCCTAGCACAGAGTTCATAGCCCCCAGCTTCTCCTAGTGATACGTCATTGTCAGTTTGCGCGCACCACCAGGTTAGAGGTCCCGGCTCCTTAGGTAGCCCCCTCCAATGTTTCCGCCCATTCATGACATATTCTGTTACGTTTGCATCACATGTCTATGTATACGCCCTGTTACACCCCGTTACACCTCTTTTTACCCTTATCTTTCGCGACTGCTACGCGTCACACCTTCTGCTCCACCCACTGTTACGCCTACTGCAATGTAATGCTATGTGTTTGCGCTATGTATATATGCTCATGTACTGTTATTAGAAAGTTGCTCCCTTCCTTCCCTTGTCGAGATTCTGACCACGGCAGCGCTGCCAGGGCTGCCATCCTATTCCTGTGCAGGTTGTCCTGTTCCTGTCCTTATGCTGTATTAAACCTGCAAGAAACTCCTACTACCTCGAATCTTGACTCTTATTTATTGAGCTATCTGTTATTCATTTATACACTCAAAAATAGGGTATTATTTATTTATTTACCACATAGCCGAAGGAACCCTTTTACATGCAATGAAATGTGCCAGCTTTGTCAAATAGTCTACTACCACCAGAATGGCCGTGCATCCCTGGTCTATCGGCATACCTACTATGAAGTCCATAGAAATGTTCTCCCAGGGTAGATCAGGAGTGGGAAGAGGTTGTAATAGTCCAGATTGTCTGGAGTGCAACGTTTTCATTTGACTACACACTGTGCACTCCGCCACCCAGGCAGCCACGTCTGTCTTGATTTTAGGCCACCAGAACTGTCTTTGTATTCTTTCCAGTGTCTTTCCCGTTCCGTTATGGCCTGCACACGGTGCACTGTGGCACCACTGGAACACTTGTTTCCTTAATGCCTGAATGGGTAACAACAATTGTTTCTGTCTCATAGGTAATCCTTGAACAATCTTCCACTCCTTATGTTCATTGATCCATTTCTTCCATTCTGCTGTCTGTACATTACGGGTAACACTCTTTAGAAACATCTGGGTACATGTCACGCCTATAACCTTTTGTGGGTTAATGATGGATTCCTCCCGTACCTCCGTCGGTTCTGTTTTGATGTACTGCCTGGATAAGGCATCCGCCTTTCTGTTATCGTTTCCTGGACGGTATGTCACAATAAAATCGAAATCCGCAAAATGCATCATCCACCGCATCTGTCTAGGTGTTAAATGCCGGGCGGCAGACATGTATTGCAGATTGCGATGATCCGTATATACAGTTACGATATGGCGCGCCCCCATAAGATGATGCCTCCATTCCATGAATGCGGTTCGTATCGCCAACAACTCCTTTTCAGCAATTACGTAGTTCTGTTCAGCCGGGTTCAAGGTACGGGACAGATACGCCACTGGATGTAATTGGCCTGTATCGGAGTGTCTTTGGGACAGTACCGCTCCCACCGCAGAATCAGAAGCGTCTGCTTCCACTATGAACGGTTTACTGGGATCTGCATGCACCAACACAGGAGCCGAAACAAAAGCTTTCTTCAAGTCATCGAACCCTTTTTGCGCCTCCTCCGTCCAAATAAATGGCACCCTCTTCTTCAGTAGTCTAGTCATAGGGGACGCCATTGCTGAAAAGTTCTCGATAAACCTAAGATAGAAGTTGGCAAAACCGATAAAACACTGGATGTCCCTCACTGTTTTCGGTCTGGGCCAATTCTTAACAGCCAATACCTTCCTTTCGGACATTTCCTGTCCTTTAGGCGTAAGCATAACGCCTAAGAATTCCACTGAGTCAGTGTTGAACTCGCACTTGCTAAGCTTGCAATAGAGGTGATGTTCCAATAGTGTACTCAAAACAGATTTCACGTGCTCCACATGTTGTTCAGTTGTAGATGAATAGATCAGGATGTCATCTATGTAGACCACGACGAACCTTTCCAGATATTTCTTGAGTACATCATCCAGAAAGAACTGGAAGGCGGCAGGCGCGTTACAGAGCCCAAAAGGCATGACTAAATACTCGTAAAGTCCAAAACGAGTTTTGATGGCCGTTTTCCACTCGTCCCCTGATCTCATCCTGACTAAGTGGTATGCTCCCTTTAGGTCCAGTCTCGTGAAAATCACAGCGTCTTTTACTTGCTCCAACAGTACATTGATGAGAGGGAGAGGATACTTGTTTTTGACGGTAATGGCATTTAGAGCTCTATAATCCGCGCAGGCCCTGAGTTCCCCATTAGCCTTGGGTATTAAAAACAGCGGAGACGCCGCCGGGGATTTCGACTCTCTGATAAACCCAAGCTTCAATAGCTTGTCCAGGTATGTTCGGAGATGTGCTGTTTCAGGTTCTGTGAGCGCATACACTCGTCCCGCCGGAATCTTTGCCCCCGGAACCAAGTCTATTTGGCAATCATATGTTCGGTGCGGCGGTAATACTTCTGCCTTACTTTCGCTGAAAACATCAGCCAAGGCCCGATACTCGACTGGGAGTTCCACGTCTTGTTCAATTGCGGTAGCGATGTGATGGATACACGCTAAACCAGCAGCCGGTCTGAGTTCCACAGGGTAGCAGTGTTGCTGACAAAACTCCGATGAGAGTTGGAGCGTTTGTCCTTCCCAATCCACCACCGGATTATGTTTCCGCAACCATGGTAATCCCAGGATCACTCCGTATTGTGGTGCTTGTATGATGTTGAAACACAATGTTTCCTGATGTTCCACCCCCATAATCATACGAAGATCCCTGGTCTGTAACCTGATAGGACCCGAGTCTAACTTTCTGCCATCTACTGCAAAGACTGCTTCTGGGGTGTCTTTTTCTTGTAATACAAGCCCTAAACTGAGTGCCTTGGTATTGTCCATAAAGCAACCTGTGGCTCCTGAATCCAACATTGCTCTAATCCACAACCAGTCCTCATTTATTTCCAACCCAATGTCCACAAAAAAATGGAGACCTTCTTTTCTCCCGTCTCCATCCAGCGAAGGGATAAATAACTTACTTGAAGGGATCCCTTCTTCCCCCTCAAGCCTTCTCGTTTCCCGACCCTTGATCAGAGGCCACCACAGACACCTTCTTGTAGTCATGTCTTGGTTTTGTTCTCGTAGGACATTCCCTGATAAAATGCCCCTTCCGACCACAATACAAACATAGGCCTCTCCTTCTTCGGTATTCTCTTTCTTCTGAGGTCAAAGGAGATCGTACTGCCCCAATTTCCATAGGTTCTGGCTTAGAAGCAGCTGCACCTTCTGGGACTCTGGGATGTTCGTAACGTGGAGTTAGCCTGTCCTTTCGCCGGTTTTCACCCCTCCGATCACTGAGACGATGATCCAGTCTGAGAACCAGACTAATCATATCCTCACAAGTACTGGGCTGGGGATCAATCTGAGCCAGTACGTCCTTCATTTCCTCTGTCAGTCCTGTGTAAAATATGGCATGTCTTTTTTCTTCTAGCCAATCCGTTTCAGCTATCAGCCTTCTGAAGTCATTAAGATACGCTATTAAATGTCTGTTACCCTGTTTTAAGCCTAACAATTCTCTATCTGCAGACATGGTGGCTGATCTGCGATTGAAGGTTTTCTCGAACTCTGATTTGAACGCTACCCAATCCCGCAACAAGGGGTCATCTCTTTTCACTAATGGTACTGCCCATTGAGCCGCATCCCCAGCTAGGTAGGAAATGAGGAACGCTACCCTGGAATGATTGGTGTTAAATACCTTGGGTTTACATGAAAAATGTAATAACACTTGTGTAAGAAAAACTTACACTTTACTGCTATCTCCATGGAATCGTTCGGGGGAAGCCAAGGGTATCGGGGCGGGTACTTCCACTACCAGGGAAGTGGCCTGCGGAGTACCGGCATCAAAGGGATTGCGGTTCATTCTATCGACCTGAGCCTGCAAAGCCGCAGTCTCCGCTCTAGAAGCTTGTAACTCAGTTTGGACCAATGCTAAGGCAGCTACGATATCGTCCATAGTGGACATTGTATCGCACGATCGGGAGGACTTGCAATTCTTGGGCCGTTGATTCTGTCAGGTCCCAATGTCCTCAGGATCGAGCGATGCAATAGGGGTTCCACCTCTCGACAACCCCTGGGTCTGAATGAGAACAGACTCACAGAAGTGGTCAAGCGAGGGATAAAAGGAGGGTTAGGAAGGGAGCAGGTGGGAGAGGAAGCTGAAACGAGAACAAGGCAATTATGAGTCAAGCACAGAACTAACCGACGTATAAACAATCAAGTCAACAAGGAACAGACAGTGTGTATTCTATGAATGTCCCTTTACCTGGAAAGAGAGAAGAAGTGGCTTTGCCTGGCAATCAGTAGTGTAGAATGTATCTCAGATCTACAATACAAGGATCTGGAAGTTAGACTCTTGAACCCTATAAACATTCACACAATAAACAACAGTAGAATATACACGTACCAGATGATCTGGATGTTAAGGCTTCAACAGAGGGCAAATGGAATCTAGCCAGCCAGGCGAAGCTCATAAACCCCCTGTTGTGATGTCACAAAACAAATATAGAAAACAGTTGTTATTCTTCCATTGTCCGCAGTATACTTCTGGTTGACTTCACCAGAATACCTGATATGAACTAGTACTTACCCCTGTAAATGAGGACTGCTGAATTCGCAGAACACAGTGATCCAAACAATAAGGAATCCTTGATCCAAGATTCCGCAAAATGAAGCAACAAAGAGATGAGTCTCTCTACAACAGCATCCATTCGTCAATGCCCTCACTGAAATGGCATACGTGACGCAGTCTCAAGAAATCAGAGCATATATATTTATATAAGTGCATGCACCAAGTCTTGCTTTGCGTCCAGGCAGTATCCCCCTCCGGTACAGTTAGCACTCACTGCGGGAGAGAAGGACAACCGCTACAAAAGCAAACAGTCTCCGCTAAGTGCATCCGTGAAGACTAGGAACTGGAGCCTCAGCCGAGGACTCCCCGAGCTCAAACGAGCTCCGTGACCAATATCGGAAGGCTAGACCCAAGCACACGCAAGGAAGCCCCAAAACTAGGAAGAACACCAAAAAGGATACTCTGGATACGAGGATTACAATCCTACCGTGTCGTTTCAGGAACAGAATCAACGGCGAGGTTTCTCCGTCCCCGGTCCGTCTTGTTGATTTCCGCGTGTGACGTCATCAGCCAGAGGCGTCGCACGCGTGCCAGGAATCATGGGAAATGTAGTCTGCATGGTACACGGAACATGTCTCAAGGCAGTGTTCGAGACTACCCTCCTCCGTGGGACGCGACAGCCAGCCAGGGGTGGCATAATACATGCTGCAGCCCCTGGTAGGCCCTGGGTACACCTATGCCCTGGGTACCTAAGGTACACTGTACAGGGACTGATAAGGTGACTCAGTATCCAATTAGGTATGTACCTAAGGTACATGGAATCCATTTTACAGAGAGAGCAGTAGGCCTGGGGCCCTGAATAGCAGGGTCCCAGGTCAACTAAGTCAGAAAACCAGCAAAACACCAGGCAAAAAGTTGGGGGCAACCATAGTCAGGGATCTACCTTCCTACATAACCCCCCCCCCCAAACGAAAGGAGATAAGGCTATCCTTGCCAGGTAAGCCTATATTGCCTGAGTGGCCATATAAGGAAGTACCAGCACTGGCAAGGTTACCCCCTATCTCATGGTCCACTAAGCAATCCCTCACCCTAAGGGTGTCTGAGGGTCTCCACCATAGGGAATCTCTACCTGTGGTGTGTTTTGTCAAAGAAAAAGGCTGGTGCTGAGATGGAGTACTGAAGTGAGGCTCCACTAATTTTGGGCTCAGCTTCCTCCAATCATTATCCACCATAGAGGCCTTTTTTTCAAGACTGAGTTGTTTTGGGCTCTCAGGGTCAACCTCTGGCTACCTACAGCTGGAGGTTGGGTCCCTCTGTTTGGCTTACTGGAGGGACAGGTCAGGTCTGGGGCCCTCAGGTCCCAAGTTTGGCTGTGCCCAACAGTGTCCATCTGTGGGAGGTCCCTAACTAATTTTAAGGGGGATCCCTCAGGAGTGTGTTTTATTTTCACTTGGCTAGGACTACTAGCTTCAGTGCCCTTAATCTGCTGATTGGGGAATTCTTTTGGACAGGGGGCCCTTTGGGGTCCAACACTGTCCTCCCTGATCTCTACAGCCCTGGGCTGACTGAGGCAGGGTAGAGAGGGGCAGGTTACCTGCTCCAGACTGGGTCCCACCTTGGAAGGGTCCACTGACATCAGGGGTTCTGCCAGGCTAGGCCTGACTACCCCTGTGGCAGTTTCTTCATAAGGGGTCAGATCAGTTCCCTGAGGAGGCTGATCCTTTCCTAAAGTCTGGTGGGAGGGAGATTTCTCTTCCTCCTCAAAGCTCTCTGTCTGAGTGGAGTGATCCATAGTTTCAGGCTTCACAACACTATCATCTGTCTGAGTTTGAGCTGTGGCCATCACAACTCCACCAACCTTTTCAGGAGGGGACTCAGTTTGGGTAGGGGCTGTGACCCTCACAGCCCTGCCAACCTTTTCTGGGAAGGAAGCTGTCTGAGATTGGGCTGTGACTGGGACAGCCCTCCTGACCTGTTCAGGGAGGACATCTTGGACTGGGGCTGTGGCTAACACTGCCCCACTAACCTTACCATGGGGGTTTACCATTCTAGAATGGGTTTCTTGCTCTACCTCAGCCCAGGCTGAGGTCTCTAAATCATTCCCCAGTAGGCAATCTACAGGCAAGTTGGATTACACTGCCACTCTCTTGGGGCCAGTGACACTTCCCCAGCTGAGATTTACTACTGCCATGGGATGAGTTTTCTTCACTCCATCAATGTTTGTCACCTGGTATGTGGCACCAGGTAAAAGTTGCCTTGAGGCTCTCAGTCACCATGGTGATGCTAGCCCCTGTGTCTCTGTAGGCCTCAACTTTCATTCCATTGATGAGGGGCTCTTGTCTGTATTTTCCCAAAGTGTTGGGACAAGTTGTGAAGTTGGCAAACCCTATGCCAGTCTCACAGACAAGAGTATCTAAGTTTGGGGACCTGGTTAGGCCAGAGTCCCCAGGAACTCCCAAAGTAAATGCACCCAAATTCTTGGGGGCACTCCCACCACCTGGGGGATTACTACTAGTAGTAACAGGAGGTTTGGGAATGTTACCTGGGGGTATGTTCTCCTTATTGTTATTCTTTGGGCAACTGCTGTCAGTTTTTAAATGACCCACCTGTTTACAGGGATAACAATAAGGTTTCTTCTGGTTATTAGAAGGATTCTGGGACCCACCCCCCTCAGAGGATTTTTGGGGCCCTGATGTGGTTTGATCTGTAGATTTATTCCCACCCTTCTCTTGAGGCTTGGTTGATTCCTTTTTCTGGTCACCACCTTGGTTCTTGGGCCTAATCCTGGTTCTGACCCATCTGTCTGCCCTCTTACCCAATTCTTGTGGAGAGGTCAGATCAGAGTCTACCAGGTGCTGGTGTAATAACTGGTTCTGACAATTATTTAAGACTTGCTCTCTCATAATAAGATTATACAATCCTGTGAAGTCAGTAACCTTGCTACCCAGTAGCCAGCCTTCCAAAGCCTTAGTGGCACAATCAACAAAGTCAGACCAGTCCTGAGACTGAGTTTTCTGGGTGTCTCTGAACAGCAACCTGTACTGCTCAGTGGTTAAGCCAAACCCATCAACCAGTGCATTTTTCAGGACCTGGTAATTGTTAGCATCCTCCACTCTTGTAGTGAGGAGCTTATCTCTACCTTTACCATCAAAGGAGAGCCACAGTATAGCTGACCACTGACTCTGGGGAATGCACTGCACAGTGCAGGCCCTCTCCAAAGCAGCCATCCATTTCTGGATGTCATCCCCTTGCTTAAAGGGGGGCACTATCTTTGTCAGGTGTTTAGTATCTAAACCCTTCTCTTTATCTCTTGGGAGATTGCTGCCACCAGTGGGAACTATCCCACTCATCTGCTGCTCTCTAGCAAAGGCAAGCTTCTCTTTGGCCAGGGCAAGTTCTTCCCTTTCAATCCTCAGTTTAGCTTGTCTCATCCTTGCTTCATGCTCTCTTCTCTGAGGGGAAGTCAATCTCCTCTGGGGAGAGTTCCTTCTCCCCTGAGAAGAGGCATTAGAGTGCAGAGATCTAATGGAGTCCCTAGAAAGAGATCTATCTCTCCTAACTCCAAGGTTAGGCCCACTTCGGGTTAGTACTGGGGGTCCCCCAGATCCTAGCCCAAGTAAGTCTAAGTTGGCCCTAGTTAGCCTTTTGACTACCTCAAGACCTTTGTCTACCTCATCCCCAGAGAGTTCCTCTTAATCCTCCTCCTCAACTGCATTGGCAGTGTTGGGGAGGTCTGGATCCCCAGAGGTACCCTCTAAGGCTGGCATATTCCCATCTAGCTGAGAAATCTTTCTCGCATCATAAGTCTCCAAGAGACCTATCAGAAAGGGAATGGTGGGGTTAGACCCCTGTTTCAGTTTCCTGGAGGTACTCACTTGTCTCATCTCCTGGAAACTGAGAGCTGCATATCTTGAAGTGACCTGTGGAGGGTCAATAACCACAAGGGGGGTCTCAGTAGACTCTCCCTGGTTAGACATGCTTTTCTAGTGAGGTGTAAGTGGTGCACTTACCTACACTATATGTTTGCCTACTGATCCCTTGCTAGAGTTGTAGTTTAGGGTGTGCTAGGCCCTAGGAGCACAACAGCTGGTTCAGTAGAACTCAGAGTATTCTAAGCTAAGTTATATGTACCTTAGTACTTATGTGATCTTTCACAAGATATTCTTAGGATATGTGTGGTAAAACAACAGCAAGCTCAAATCCCAACCGCTGCCCACCAATGTGAGAAGTTGGCCTGATGTGCAGTGCTCACTATTCTCGTGATCACTATATATCAGTCCAAACAACCCTTATTGATGATTGGTTGTAAGTCAACCTTATAGACCAGCTATCCTAGTAGCATGGATACGAGCAGTCTAAGGCTAAGACTTTAGAGGGCGTGTTAAGCCAGCTGTTTTACCATCACATTACCCCTTGAACACCAAGTGAAAGGACACCACACAAGTTGTTATGAAAATAAACAGTGTATTTATTTATAACAAGACTACCCTGGCTCTTTATGAGACAGGGAGCTAAGCACACAACAAAACTCTTATGAAAATACTTTAAGTTGCACAATTTACACAAATGCCCGAGGGGCACGAAAAACCATATACTCTAAAAGTGGAATGCGAAATTACTAGCAGGTAAGTACTGGACTAATAGGCTTTGGAATCGCTAGGACTGGACTACTGAACCCTTAGATTACGAATAGGAGGCCTAGGGGACTCGGGTGCAGAGTGTGCACTCTCACGCGGGAAGCGGGACAAAGTCTATGGAGGCTAGTAAAAGACAAAGTTAGTGTTCTCGGGCGAACCCGACTAGGTAGGTCAAAAACGACAGTGGATCTGGACCCTTGGATAGTGAGGCTATGCTGGGGCACCGAAATGCCGAAGTTACCTAGCCCAGGGGCTGCGGCTGCATAGGTCTGAAAAGACGTCGGGATTCTTCGTTGACGAACCAGGAGCCTGAAGAAAAGGAGTTGCTGGCAGGCGACCAGTGAAGATTGTTCGGGTGATCCAAGCCTGGATCAAAGATGGATGACACCTGAAAGCAGAGGGGACCAAGTTCGTGACTACTAGCCAGTAGTCAGGTGGCACCAGGAGGGCACCGGATGGTAGTCACCTCGGTGTACAGTCTTAATATCGAGTCATTTATTTCGAATGGACATAATATCGACTAGAGAATATCGAGATGGCATTAATATCGAGGTAAGTAATATCGATTTATTTTTTATCGAATGTTATGTATGTAAAAAATATTGATATAAAAAATATCCAGTAAGTAATATCGTTAGTAAAAAATATCGATTTGTTTATTAGTTTAAAAATATCGAAAGTTGTGTTATCGACTGTCATGATATCGACTGTCATGATATCGACTCTTAATATGGATATATATAATATGTAATAGTTCAATGTACACTGTTTTAATGTTTAATTAAAAAAATTTTTGTTAAAATGTATTAATTTTTTTATTTATTTATATAGAATTAATGTTAAAAATAATTAATACATTAAAAAAAACATTTAAATTACTATAATAATTTCTAGGAGCGGGTAGTGGGTTTTTAGGGGAATAGGGTGGGAAGTATTTTAAATATAATTAATTAAATATGTAAATATATTAATTGGTATTAATTAATTAAATATGTAAATGTATTAATTGGTATTAATTAATTAAATATGTAAATATATTAATTGGTATTAATATTTAATTAATTGTTAAATTACTATTTAATTAAATATATAATATTTAATTGGTAAATATTTTAATTTAATAGGGTATTTGATAATTATGCTTATTTAAATCATTTATGTCATGTAGCGGGTTGTGGGATTACAGGGGAATAGGGTGGGAAGTAATTTAATTATAAGTAAATAAATATGTTAATTAATTAATTGGTATTAATAATTAAATAATTGTTAATTAAATTAAACATGTTAATTATATATAATTTAATTGGTAATTTATTTAAATAAATGGAATAATTGTTTATAATGTAAAATCTAACTTTTTTATGTTATGTAGTGGGTTGTGGGTTAATAGGGGTATAGGGTGGGAAGTAAATTAATTATAAGTAATGACATATGTTAATTAATTAATTGTTATTAATAATTAAATAATTGTTAATTAAATAAAATATGTTAATTATATATATATAATTATATATAATTAATATTATTATAATTATATATAAAAAAATATATATTATATATACTTATATAATTATATATAATTATATATATAATATATATATAATTAGATATATAATGATATATATATATATATTTTTTTTGGGTAAAGAGGTCGTTTTAGTGTTCAGGGTTAGTTTTCTGTTTGTGTATTAAGGGGTATATGTTGTGTGCAGAGTCAGTTTTTAGTTTGTGGGTAAAGGGGTATTTTTAGGGGTCAGGGTCAGTTTTCAGTTTTTGGGTAAAGGGGTATTTTTATGTTTCAGGGTCAGTTTTCTGTTTGTGGGTAAAGGGGTATTTTTAGGGGTCAGGGTCAGTTTTCAGTTAGTGGGTAAAGGAGTATTTTTAGGGTTCAGGGTCAGTTTTCAGTATTTGGGTAAAGGGCTATTTTTTGGTTTCAGGGTCAGTTTTCAGTTTGTGGATAAAGGGGTATTTTTAGGGGTTAGGGTCAGTTTTCAGTTTTTGGGTAAAAGGGTATTTTTAGGGGTCAGGGTCAGTTTTCAGTTTGTGGGTAAAGGGGTATTTTTAGGGGTCAGGGTCAGTTTTCAGTTTGTGGGTAAAGGGGTATTTTTAGGGGTCTGAGTCAGTTTTCAGTTTGTCGTTAAAGGGGTAATTTTAGGGTTCAGGGTCAGTTTTGAGTTTGTGGCTAAAGGGGTATTTTGTGGGTTCTGGGTCAGTTTTCAGTTTGTGGGTAAAGGGGTGTTTTTAGGGTTCTGGGTCAGTTTGGGGTTTTAGGTTAGAGGGGTACAGGGTACAAATAAGGTAAATTTAAATGTCTATTAAATTAGTTAATTTTTAATACATTTTATATAAAATATTTCTATTAATATACATTAAACACAATTATTGTTATTGTAGTACTTTAAATATTAATACATTTTTATAAATATTAAAATTTATAAGGAATTTTTAAATAGATTATTTAATATGCAATTAATATTTATATACAATAATAAAGAAGGAAACATACACAGGGTTAAATGCAATAAATGAAAAACTGTTTATTAACATATAAAAAATAATTTGTAAGTAGACATTAATTTTTTATTTATATTGAAATTTTTTAATACACAGTTTTTATTATCCTAAAAAATATATAAAGTACATATATATGTTTTTAACACATAAATGATATTAACATAAATTTTTTTTTTTTACATATATTCACATTTAAATAGTTTCAGAAACAAATTGGTAATATGTACTTTTTATTTAATAACAAAAAATTTATTCAGATACACATTGAATACATTGTCATTGAAAAATATGTACATTTATTTTGTAACAGTAACATTTTTGTTTTTTACCAAGTCATGTTATATTTTTTTAAATTATTATTATGAATATTGAACATATTTATAATATTAATTTTTACATACATAAACACCCACACATTTTTTTATATACATACATAATGTTTTAAATAATATTTCCAATTTTTAATAACACATTTTTTGTAACAAACTTATATATGCAATTTCTTTTTACATATACATTATTTACTAAATGTATTTATAAATCATAAAATATTTTTTTTACTATAACATAACAGTTGAATAATTAATTCTAAGTTATGAATATTTATGAAATAATTTTATACAATTTAAATAATTATTTACACTTAATATAATACTCTGTGTATTTTTTTAAGTGTTGGAATATAGAAATTAAAGAGCATTTAGCTGTATACAGGGACTACTTTTTAACCGCGTAATGTTACTTAGGCTTATTTGGTGCTTCAACAGATCGCGGTTGGATGCTGCTTCGCGTTAGAGAGGGTAAGTTTGTTTTAATTGTGTTTTATAAGTTAGTGAACTTATTGTTAGTGTATGTGTGCTGTGTTTAGGTTTATGTAGGTAGAGTTACTAAGAGAAGATTGTGTGTTCGGTGTTAGGTAGAGTGTACGATATTAGATTTTTACCGCGTTTTTGTTGTAGGTGTGTGAGGTGAGGTAATATGTTTAAATGTTACTAAGATAATATGTTTGATGTATAAATATGTGTTTTTATATATGTCTGGGTGTTTTTGTGTGGGTGGGTATGTATTTTATTTTTTCTAGGTTATCGTCGCGTTTCGCTGTTTTGGAGGACTTCCTTCTTTTATGATCAGAGCTGTGTAACGAGTATTATATACTCTTATATTTGCACACAATTTTATGGGAGTTTAAGTTTTCCTGGAGCGTTTTTTTTTCTGCATTACTGTTTTTTCGGGTTTTCTATCGTATCTCGTGTCTGCTGAAGTGGAAAGGAGTCGCTATGGATTTGCTTGTATTTTTGCATTTTTTTTTGGGCTTCCATGGATTGTATGGGTTTTTTGGAATGGTGTCCTATGGATTGCTTGGAATTGGATTACGTTTGAAGCTGCAACAGAAATGTAAGTATTTTCTGGACATTTAATGGGTGGGGAAACTGTTTTAAATTTTGCTTTACTTACGTTGTATGTCACATTTTGTAAATACATTATCTAAATACATTTTATATATGTTAATATTATGTATTTGATAATTTAATTGCAAATTGTTACATGTTATAATGAAGGATTTTAGGAAAAAAATGTTTAATTTAACGTGTATAGTTATGTAATGTTTTAAAGAATTGTTTTTGCTATCATTGATAGATATTCTAGTCCTTTGCTAGTTGGATAGAGGGTAACTTGACTTTGGAGTGTGTTATACATTTTTTTAGTTTCTTTGGTGAGTTTAGGTCCGATCAAAGTTACTGATTGCTCCATTCGGAGCTCCTGCTAACTTTGTTCTTTTTGTAAGGATTGTATTAATTTGTGAAGGGTAGGCGTTCCTCGGCCTGTAGTTGCTTGGAAGGCATTGTGCCATCCTTCAACTGCATTGTTTGTTTTTGCTTCCTTATTTAGTGTGCTAAGGTAGACATTCCACCAAGCTATTTGGTATTTGGGTTGTCTTCTATGGCCTGATCTGTGTAGCCTTCCTACCCATGTGTCTTCGAAGTAGTCAAGCATAGGGCTTAGTTTATCTTTGTTTCTTTTATAGTAGGGGCTGTCTATTAATAAGTTATAGTGCTCAGTTACATCTGTTAGTGGAACATAGGCTAGGGCGATGAGTTTTTTAATTTGATAAGCAAATGTGCTATCAGTGGCGTATTGGATACTCAAGGTTGATTTTTGAAGATATCGCCAGATACATTGATTAAAGTGGTAATAGCAACCTTGTATTGCTGTGTGTGGGTATGTTTTAAGGATGCCGTTTATCATAGCTTTTTCAAAGTCAATGATAATTTTTTGTGGAAAATAGTTGTTAGTATGTTGCTTGACTTCAGTTAGTATTTCTTGATAGGTAGTTTGCTGTTTGTTTGGTAGAAGGGCATAAAGGAATGGAATATTTGCATTTTGGAAATGACCATGGATGGTGTATAATTGATAAAAAGGTTTGGGGCATACAGAAAAAGTACCGTCCATCATCCAAGTTTGGCATTGGGTAAGTTTAGTAATGTTGTTTGCTGTGGCAAACACTATAATTCTTTTATCTTTTGATTTGTTGTCATAGAGTATAAAATGTTCTTTATTGTGAGTTACAGAGAGTTCAGGGGGAATTTGGACTTCTTCTAAAGTTTTTGGTGTGGGAGGAGTAGTGCATGTTGCTCTTTTTTGTCTAGCTACTGTTCTTTTAAGGGATTCAATAGATGGTAATTGGCTAGAAGCATGTTGGGGAAGTACACTTAAATGGTGTTTTCAGAATAGCAGTTGTTGGTTCATCAGTTCTAGTACTAGCTTCTTTAAGGGAATCTAGCATTTGTCTAATCTCTATTTCTGTTACATTGGGTGGGTGATTATGTTCTTTAGTATAAGTAACAGTAGTTTCCTGAGTTATAGCTCTACCATAACATTTGTTGGCATAATATTTCGTACACTTCCAAAACACTTTCAAATCTTTTTGTTTCTCTTGAGTGTAGACATATCCCATGTAACAAAGAAGCATTTTCCCTTTTTGTGAATAAATGAATTTAGCTCCTTCAGTCATGATTGTATTGTAGTGCTAGGAGGTAATTAAAAGAGAATGTAATTATATTTTTAGAAAAAATAATGTTCTAATCACATTATACAGTTTCATACATTTTTATTTTACCTGTAAATGTTTTGATGATTTCAAGTCGTTATTTCCAGCTGTTGATGTTCTTCAAACTGTTATTTTCTGTGTATATCTTTTTGTGCCTGTGGCAGTTGAGAAAATGTGTAGAAATATTTTATTACTATTTATGATATTTTGATAGACGTTTTTAGCTACTTTCGATTTAGTTACCTATCTATTAAATGTCGAATTTACATTTCTAATATATACTTACTTATTTATATGTAACTTTTGATATCCAGGTGTTGTGTAGGTCTTTTGTTTTTTCTTTTTGTCTGTAGGATGAGTGCTAAAAAAAAACCCATATATTTGAGGTATTTTGCTTTTAAATATAGGTGTGAGCTTTGAGAGTTACATTTTCGCTGACTAATAATGTAGTAGTACTTACTTTAGATATGTGTAGCTCTCTTTCTGTTGAAGTCAGTCAGTTTTCTTTCTGAAATCCTGCAGAGTTTCGTCTTCCTTTAGTTAGGAGATGTATACTGCGTTTTTAGTTTGCTATGATTTCGTTTATATAGTATTAGGTTAATTGTTTCAGAAATAGGATTGGTTGTTTAAATTGATAGTCTGTTTTTATTTGTGGATTTGAATTTTTTTCTCTGTTATGCTAATTGCTTTCCTTATATGGGTGACGCCAATTAACGTTTATTGAATGTGTAAGGCCTTATTTTGTATAGGTAATGTTATAGGTAATGTTATCTTGATATTTGTAAAGTGGAGCAATATATATAATTAGCTGTAAGAAATGTGTAGCGGGTCAAAACATTGTTTATGTATTATAAAATGTATGTTAGTATTTATTGTGTGTTGTAAATGTTATGAAAATATATAATATATTTTATCTATTTATATTAACAATATCTGATTTTTTATGATTAGTATGACTGAATTATTAAATAATAAAGTCATTTATTCTAGGATGTATTAATGGCGATATTTTTAAAAATCGATAAATTTGCTATCTATATTTTTGTAATCGATATTTTGACTGTTGTTATATAAATATGTAATAATCGATGTTTTAGAAATCGATAATGTTGTGAGTCGATATTGTTGTAGTCGTTGTTTTTAGTAGTCGATATTGTGGAATCAATATTTTTGATGTTTGTTGTTTAAGTATAGTCAATCGATAATTTTGTTGTCGATAATTAGTCATCGATATTTTGTCCAGCCGATATTCGGTCTGTCGAGGTTATGTCAGTGATCCAGTCACCTCGACTAGGTGAGTGGGCGACGCTGGGCTCTGCAGTCTCACGGACCAGTAGGCGTTGTCGGCGACCAGGATGGAGGTGCGAGCTGTCCCACGATGGATGATGCTGTCGACGTCGCTGGACCCAGGATTGGGGCAACAAGTCTTGGCAAATTCAAGCCCACGCGGTGGACCTAAAATGGCGTCTGGAGTGGACCAGGAGGGTCCGGGGTGCTCCTCTCTTGGAAGGGAGCAAGGGCCAGTCTGGAGCAACCAGACCAGCAGCAGTGATGTCGTCGGGCGTCGTTAAGAAGGCCACAAGCCAGCGGGCTAGTAGCCAAACAACGCGGTGAGCAGCAAAAAGCAGAAGGGCCCCACGCAGATCGTGGAGATGCTGGGAGGCTGAACTTCGGTGCTAGGGCTGCTCAGGGTCGGGGCTTCTCGGACCCCAAAGCACTCACCAGAGGATTCCTCGGCGGTCATGCTGGAAAGAAGTCGTGCAGTCTTGAAGATGGCCGGTCCCTCGAGGTCTCGTCGCACCCACGGTTCTCAGCTTAGCTGTAGAGGTGGGTAGAGGTCAGAGGTGCCAGGGAAGCCGATTCTCGTCAAGCTGGGCAGTCGGATTCCGGAGGAAGGACTTGCAGCAGACCGCAGTGTTCTTAAGATGGTGCCTGCGGATGCAGGGTGACTACTCCTTAGTCACAAGGGAGAATCTTGAAGAAGAAATCTTGAAGTCCTTTCGTAGAAAGTCGTGTCTTGATTCCAAAGATGATCTAATTTGGAAGGGGGCCTGCTCCTACCTTTATCCTGAAAAAGGGGGCTGGCACGCGACTAATCCTGCCCTATGGGTGGGACTAGGAGGGGGGTGGTTAAACCCCTCTCCTTTGGCGGGCTTTCCCCAGCTCAGGGTCTGGTGTGCCCCTGGAACTGGTTCAAGCCGGCCTATGCACAGTGAGCACCGGGGTGCCACTTGCAGTCACCTTCCTCTAAAGCCCTGCCTACCTAGAATACACAAAACCCTGTCTGGGACGGTGCTGGCACCGCCCCTGACAGGAAACCCTTTGTCCTTGCCTCCTGCTCTGGGAGGACTCCCAGCAGCAGGAGAGCAGACTTGTGTCTCGGTGGCAGCATCCATTTTGTGGAGCTAAGGCTCTGTCTGACTTTAACCGGGGTTACAGGTTACCATCATGTCTTGTCCCTCTAGAAGGGTGAAATGCTAACCCCGTCGCCAGAATTGGCAAGGGGTTAGTATTCCAATTCGTATGACACCTTACTCGACATGTTTTGATAAAGCGATACCAGAGTTGGCATATAACCGCGAGGATTATAATGCACTTAAGAGTATATGGTATGCGATATCATGGAAACGGCTAAGGGATAGGTCTCAAAAGCCGCAGACAGGCTCAGCTCATGCCAGAGCACCATCTCACACGATTCCAAGCACTCTGCCTTCAGGATTGTCAAGGTCTGCCATAGGAGTGACTGATAGGAGATCTGTGTGTCCATTTAGGTTTAGATATAGGTATACTATATCTAAAGCAAAGGGTGATTACACCACCTTGCCCCAGCTGTCGTGCAGCCAGTTGTGTCAGATTAGGATGGCCAGCCAGGGGTGGCATAATACATGCTGCAGCCCCTGGTAGGCCCTGGGTACACCTATGCCCTGGGTACCTAAGGTACACTGTACAGGGACTGATAAGGTGACTCAGTATCCAATTAGGTATGTACCTAAGGTACATGGAATCCATTTTACAGAGAGAGCAGTAGGCCTGGGGCCCTAAATAGCAGGGTCCCAGGTCAACTAAGTCAGAAAACCAGCAAAACACCAGGCAAAAAGTTGGGGGCAACCATAGTCAGGGATCTACCTTCCTACAACGACTGCCCAAGAGCCATGAAGCCCGTCCTGGGCAATTTGACATGCAGTTGGCCTGGCGGAAGGAAGCCCCGGGTGGCCTAGGGAGGTGTTGCCCAGGCATAGCCTATCTGGTCCCCATGGCAGAGAACCACCAGCCCTGTAGGGGTGTCCGGGCGTACCCTGCCCCTTGTAATCCGGAGGGAAATTACCCCCCTTTCTTGCAATCTGTGCACGCGAGGTGACAGAGGGGACCCAAGGCGTGAAAGAACCCGACCTCATGGAGCCCTAGCTGGGATCCGGGAGGCGAATGGCACCTCATCAGGGCTTCCAGGGAAGTTCGGCCATCTGGTCGCCCCATAGGAAAGCATTGCGGGCGACCAGATGGCCGAGGGGATCCGGGCGACCAGATGGCCGAGGGGATCTGGGCTACCAGATGGCCGGGCACGAAAGTTAAGCCGCCTGGACTCTCTCTCTCTGGACCCAGTCCTGGGCACCCTGCCGCTCAACAGGACCCAGGACGGAGAGCCGGGTGGGGAGGCAACCCTCCTCGGGGCCCTCAGGGTCCCCGGACGGGGCTCCTGAACCCAGCCGAGCACTACGGCAGGCCAGGGGGACAGCGGCCTGGAGCCCCCTGACACCCAGGGGAGGACCACCGTGAAAACCATGGAGCCCGACCCGGGCACTCTGCCATGCCGTCAGCCTGGATGGAGCCCCGGGCGCCCGGGGGACGAATGCCCGGGACGCATGGAGCCCGTCCTTGGCACTTTTCCATGCCTTCGGCCTGGAGCCCCCAGACACCCAGGGGAGGACCGCCGTGAAAACCATGGAGCCCGACCCGGGCACTCTGCCATGCCGTCAGCCTGGATGGAGCCCCGGACGCCCGGGGGACGACTGCCCAAGAGCCATGGAGCCCGGCCCGGGCACTCTGCCATGCCGTCAGCCTGGATGGAGCCCCAGACGCCCTGGGGATGACTGCCCAAGAGCCCGGGGGACGAATGCCCGGGACGCATGGAGCCCGTCCCGGGCACTCTGCCATGCCGTCGACCTGGATGGAGCCCCGGACGCCCGGGGGACGACTGCCCAAGAGCCATGGAGCCCGACCCGGGCACTCTGCCATGCCGTCAGCCTGGATGGAGCCCCGGGCGCCCGGGGGAGGAATGCCCGGGACGCATGGAGCCCGTCCCGGGCACTCTGCCATGCCGTCGGCCTGGATGGAGCCCCGGACGCCCGGGGGACGACTGCCCAAGAGCCATGGAGCCCATCCCGGGCACTCTGCCATGCCGTCCCGACAAATTCGTACGGACTTCTAACCTTCCGACATGGATCGGAATCGAGCACTTTCTGACCCAGCAGATTTCAGGTTGACTTGCTATATACTTTACGTACGATTTTATGGGGGCCGATTCCGATCCGGTACGTAAAAGCACATCCGACCGACATGTCGGACAACCACGTACACCCAGGGGATAGGACTGCCCGGGTCACATGGACCCCGTCCTGGGCACTCTGATCTGCCGCCGGCGCCGGGGATCGAACCGTGATCACCAGATGGGGATATCCCAAAAATCTGGCATGGATACGGCCCACCAGGACAGGTTTGGAGACCCCTGTTGTACGGACTCCCAAGCCCGACAGATTCCTACGGACCTTCTGACACGGATCGGAATCGAACCCAGCAGATTTTGCGTTGACTGCCTCTATATCAGGGGTCTCCAAACCTGTCCTGGCGGGCCGTATCCATGCCAGATTTTTGGGATATCCCCATCTGGGGATCACGGTTCGATCCCCGGCACCGGCGGCAGATTAGCCCAGCACCACGTGACTCTGGGAAATAGCTGGCGCCGCGGCTAGGGAGGCTGACTCCGGAATCTGGAGATCACGGTTCGATCCCCGGCACCGGCGGCAGATTAGCCCAGCACCACGTGACTCTGGGAAATAGCTGGCGCCGCGGCTAGGGCGGCTGACTCCGGAATCTGGAGATCAGGGTTCGATCCCCGGCACCGGCCGCAGATTAGCCCAGCACCATGTGACTCTGGGCAATAGCTGGCGCCGCGGCTAGGGCGGCTGACCACGGAATCTGGGGATCACGGTTCGATCCCAGGCACCGGCGGCAGATTAGCCCAGCACCATGTGACTCTGGGCAATAGCTTGCTTAATCTTCCCGACGGCCCCTAGCGCCTAGAGACCCTCACGGGTGATTGTGCGCTTTACAAATGTGGATTATTATTATTATTATTTGGGCCGATTCTGATCCGGTTCGTAAAAGCACATCTGCCCGAATCTGTCGGACAACCACGTACGCCCGGGAGAGGACTGCCCGGGACCCGTGGAGCCCGTCCTGGTCACTCTGACCTGCCATCGGCCTGGAAAAGGGAGCGCCGGACGCCCGGGGGGAGGACTGCCCGGGACCCGTGGAGCCCGTCCTGGGCACTCTGACATGCCGCTGACCCGGGGAAGGGAACCCCGGACGCCCAGGAACCGTGGAGCCCGTCCTGGGCACTCTGACAAGCCGTTGGACCGGGGAAGGGAGCCCCGGACGCCTGGGACCCGTGGAGCCAGTCCTGGGAACTCCGGCATGCCGTTGGCCCGGGGAAGGGAGTCCCAGATACCCAGGACCCGTGGAGCCCATCCTGGTCACTCTGACCTGCCATCGGCCTGGAGAAGGGAGCGCCAGATGCCCGGGGGGAGGACTGCCCGGGACCCGTGGAGCCCGTCCTGGGCACTCTAACCTGCCGTCGGCCCGGGGAAGGGAGCCCCGGACGCCCGGGGGGAGGACTGCCCGGGACCCGTGGAGCCCGTCCTGGGAACTCCGGCATGCCGTTGGCCCGGGGAAGGGAGTCCCAGATACCCAGGACCCGTGGAGCCCGTCCTGGGCACTCTGACCTGCCGTCGGCCCGGGGAAGGGAGTCCCGGACGCCCGGGGGGAGGACTGCCCGGGACCCGTGGAGCCCGTCCTGGGCACTCTGACATGCCGCTGACCCGGGGAAGGGAACCCCGTACGCCCGGGGACCGTGGAGCCCGTCCTGGGCACTCTGACAAGCCGTTGGACCGGGGAAGGGAGCCCCGGACGCCCGGGACCCGTGGAGCCCGTCCTGGGAACTCCGGCATGCCGTTGGCCCGGGGAAGGGAGTCCCAGATACCCAGGACCCGTGGAGCCCGTCCTGGGCACTCTGACCTGCCATCGGCCTGGAGAAGGGGGCGCCGGACGCCCGGGGGGAGGACTGCCCGGGACCCGTGGAGCCCGTCCTGGGCACTCTGACCTGCCGTCGGCCCGGGGAAGGGAGCCCCGGACGCCCGGGGGGAGGACTGCCCGGGACCCGTGGAGCCCGTCCTGGGCACTCTGACATGCCGCTGACCCGGGGAAGGGAACCCCGGACGCCCGGGAACCGTGGAGCCTGTCCTGGGCACTCTGACAAGCCGTTGGACCGGGGAAGGGAGCTCCGGACGCCCGGGACCCGTGGAGCCCGTCCTGGGAACTCCGGCATGCCGTTGGCCCGGGGAAGGGAGTCCCAGATACCCAGGACCCGTGGAGCCCGTCATGGGCACTCCGACCTGCCGTCGGCCCGGGGAAGGGAGCGCCGGACGCCCAGGGGGAGGACTGCCCGGGACCCGTGGAACTCGTCCTGGGCACTCTGACATGCCGCTGACCCGGGGAAGGGAACTAAGCATGGGCGTAAAATCCGCTCCGCTCGCGGATTTTTCGGATTTTCGGCAAATCCGCAATCCGCGAACTCTCGCGAATTTGTCGAAAATCCGTGAATCCGCTCGCGGCGGATTTTTTGCTTGGTTGCGGCGCGCGGCGTGGTGCACGGCGTTCACTTTCCGTCATTTTAGCGTTTGCCGAGTTGTTTTTCTTTGCGAGTGACGCGCCATTTTAGATCTTGCTGCGTGTTCCCGCGGGAGTTTGTCGCCCGCGAATACGTACTCGCGGCTTGCCACCTTGCACAGCACACCTCGCGAGAGTTCGCAATTGCGAACACGTAGTTGCGGCGGAAAGGAACAATCTCGCACTTGCGAAATAGAGATTTTGCAATTTCGCACAAGAAAATCACCAGCAAACAGGATAAACCTTCAGAAAATTATGATTTTTATCAGAATCACTCCTCAGGTTGACATTTGCATGGCCTTTTTTTTTGCAAGGAGTCCATTTTGGGGGGGGGGGAGGAAGGAAGTGCCCCACAGTCTCCAACTTCCTGTTCCTGTCCAGCAGGCTCCTCCCAGTGCTTTGTCCATCTCCTGGTCACTTTCATTTGGATCTGGAGCTGGAAGGATTACTTTTTGTGGGTGCTGCTGGATATTTGGATTTGAGGCCTTTTTGACTGTCTTTGGATCACTTTTGGATTAGAAATCAACTTTCACAAGTAAGTTTGTTTGGGGCATTACAGTTGCTGCAAGTACAATTTTGGAACTTTTTCAGAAAATTAAATAAATTATATTGTGGGTAGCCACAGTATCCAGTAGGACCAGGGTTGGTTATGGGTGCATGATACAACTGTTTTGTTGAATTTAAACACCATTGAGGCCATGGATGGGCTGGGATTGTGCAGATTTTATTGTTTTTTGTCGTTTTTTTGGGCCTGCTGGTGTGGCCCTTTGCCCAGGGGTGGTGAGTGTTGCATGGGCCTAGTCTTTCTGTGGGGTGTCTTCTTGAATTTAAACATAATTGAGGCCATGGATGGGCTGGGATTGTGCTTATTTTATTGTTTTTTGTCGTTTTTGGGGGGCTGCTGGTGTGGCCTTTTGCTTGCCCAGGGGTGGTGGTGGTGCATGGACTGAGTGTGCCTGTGGTGTTGTCTCACTCTCTTTGATGTAAACATCATGGATGGCATTGGATTGTGGTGATTTCTGGCTGTTTTTCTGTTTTTTGGGGGTGTACTGTTGATGTGGTCTGGCCATGTGGGTGGTGGTGGTGGCCATCTTGAGTGCTGGCTGGTACAGGCAACATGTGCTTGGGGTGTAAGGGGGCCATTTTGAGGAGAGGCAGTGTCTGAGGCCTGCACTTATTTTGCCTACTTTTCATCCCTTATGCCCAGGGGTAGTGAGTGTTGCATGGGCCTAGTGTTTCTGAGGGGTGTCTTCTTGAATTTAAACACCATTGAGGCCATGGATGGGCTGGGATTGTGCAGATTTTATTGTTTTTTGTCGTTTTTTTGGGCCTGCTGGTGTGGCCCTTTGCCCAGGGGTGGTGAGTGTTGCATGGGCCTAGTCTTTCTGTGGGGTGTCTTCTTGAATTTAAACATAATTGAGGCCATGGATGGGCTGGGATTGTGCTTATTTTATTGTTTTTTGTCGTTTTTGGGCGGCTGCTGGTGTGGCCTTTTGCTTGCCCAGGGGTGGTGGTGGTGCATGGACTGAGTGTGCCTGTGGTGTTGTCTCACTCTCTTTGATGTAAACATCATGGATGGCATTGGATTGTGGTGATTTCTGGCTGTTTTTCTGTTTTTTGGGGGTGTACTGTTGATGTGGACTGGCCATGTGGGTGGTGGTGGTGGCCATCTTGAGTGCTGGCTGGTACAGGCAACATGTGCTTGGGGTGTAAGGGGGCCATTTTGAGGAGAGGCAGTGTCTGAGGCCTGCACTTATTTTGCCTACTTTTCATCCCTTATGCCCAGGGGTAGTGAGTGTTGCATGGGCCTAGTGTTTCTGAGGGGTGTCTTCTTGAATTTAAACACCATTGAGGCCATGGATGGACTGGGATTGTGCAGATTTTATTGTTTTTTGTCGTTTTTTTGGGCCTGCTGGTGTGGCCCTTTGCCCAGGGGTGGTGAGTGTTGCATGGGCCTAGTCTTTCTGTGGGGTGTCTTCTTGAATTTAAACACCATTGAGGCCATGGATGGGCTGGGATTGTGCAGATTTTATTGTTTTTTGTCGTTTTTGGGGGGCTGCTGGTGTGGCCCTTTGCCCAGGGGTGGTGAGTGTTGCATGGGCCTAGTCTTTCTGTGGGGTGTCTTCTTGAATTTAAACATAATTGAGGCCATGGATGGGCTGGGATTGTGCTTATTTTATTGTTTTTTGTCGTTTTTGGGGGGCTGCTGGTGTGGCCTTTTGCTTGCCCAGGGGTGGTGGTGGTGCATGGACTGAGTGTGCCTGTGGTGTTGTCTCACTCTCTTTGATGTAAACATCATGGATGGCATTGGATTGTGGTGATTTCTGGCTGTTTTTCTGTTTTTTGGGGGTGTACTGTTGATGTGGACTGGCCATGTGGGTGGTGGTGGTGGCCATCTTGAGTGCTGGCTGGTACAGGCAACATGTGCTTGGGGTGTAAGGGGGCCATTTTGAGGAGAGGCAGTGTCTGAGGCCTGCACTTATTTTGCCTACTTTTCATCCCTTATGCCCAGGGGTAGTGAGTGTTGCATACTTGCATGTCCCTAGTCTTTCTGTGGGGTGTCTTCAATGTAAACATCATGGATGGCATGGGATTGTGCTCATTTTTCTGTGTTTTGTCGATTTTTTGGGGTGTATAACTGAACTGATGTTCCTCTGTCTTCCATTGCTTTTAGGTGCACAAGAAGACTCAATAGAACCACCAGTGCCAGGAAGAAGTCCTGCAGCGGTGTGTGCAGCATAACGTCACGCGACGTCACGTCTGGACACAGAACCCTCTGCAACTCGTGCAACTGCTGCCTGCTGACCTGCTCTGAAGAAGATGGCCCCAAAAAAAGTAACCCGTAGCTCCTCTAGCAAGAAAGGTGCCAGTAAGGAGCAGAAGAAGCAAGTTACCAAGGACACTGGTGTGCCGCCCGCCCCTTTTTTTGTGAGTAAAAAAAAAAGTATGCCTGCAGCAGCTGCAGCGGGATCTGCTGGGGACCAAGCTGGCAGCAGCACCCCCGCTCCATTGGGCTCAGTGCCACCACCACCACCACGCCAACTTAAGTCCAAGCCCTTGAGTGCTGCAGAGGCAGCCAGTATACTTCTTCAATCACCATCGACCAGTGATGTTGGCTCATCGCAAGAAAGCAGCAGCAATGTCCCTCAATCAACACAGGTTGTTGTAGCTCATCTGACGAGTGTTGAACAACCACAGCGGCAACAACAATCACATGTGCAAGTACAAGCCCAAGTACATGTGGAAGGAGAGGCAGCGCAAGGAGATGCGCATGCAGAGGTGCATGGAGGGTCACAACAAGTGCCCACAATAGTTGTTCCTCCCGAAGTAGGGGCACATCAGGAAATCGACAATCAAGGCGAGGTATCATTTGAGGAAGCCACTCCTCCTGATGATCCTTCATTGTCTTCCACAACCCTAGCAAGGAAGAGATCAAGGGTGGTGTCTACATCCTCTTCAAGCACACCTCCTTCTGATGATACGGATCAAACTTGGGAACCAGCACCACAGCCGTCTGAGAGTGAGGCACACCATGATCCAACAAAGGTACTTAAGCGTAAAAGGAAGCTCGTCCAAAGTCTCAGACTTATGGAGTGTGATGAGGCTCAACAAGAAGTGGCGGATACTGCTGCTGATGAAGACTCTGCCAACGACGACCCAGTCATCATAAAGGTCACTGCAGCCCCAGCGGGCATGCAGCAAACAGACATTTTGACCCTAGCCCGAAGAGCTGCTGCGCGTGATGATGATGATGATGATGTTGTCGATGAGGAGGCAGTGGAAACACCACAATCATTGGAGTTAAGTAGTACACCAACTCGTCCCGCTTCCATATTTCTTTCTGGCAAGAAGAGACCTGCGTCAACCTCGACCTTAATTAGTGGCGGTGAAAGTGGAAAACGTACAAAAGTTGGCCAATCCAGATCCTCCACTTCATCTGGCATTAGCTTCATGACCACCACCACCACCAGTATCGCCGCCTCCTCCAGGTCCCACAGACACTTCAAGTCCCCAGTTTGGGACTTCTTTACTGTTTGTCCCAAAAATCCAAGGTTTGCCATTTGTACCCTTTGTAAGCTTGCAGTTAGTCGTGGTAAGCCAGGTAGCAACTATGGTACCGGCGGCCAGAGTGGTCATCTTGACAGAAAGCACGCTGTCCAATGGTTTGCGCACCTAGCTGCGATCAAGAAAGGCCAAAATCAAGGAAACGTTGATGTTTCATCTGATGTTGACGAGCAGGAAGAAGACGTGTCAAACACTTCCCTTACACCCAGTACCCCTCTCAGCAGCACACCCAATGTGAGGCACACTAAGAGTGTTGGAGCGAGTGAGACACCAACGCACAAAAGTTCACCAGCGAGCAAAATTGGGTCAACGAAGTCATTATCAGCCCGTAAATGCTTGGTCCAGGGCAACATTAGAACAATGCTTACTTCAGAGGTGCCATATGAACGCAACCACCCACTGACGCGTCTGTATAACACTAAGCTGGCTAAAATGCTAGCTGTGGACCTTCTACCTTTTTCTTTTGTAGAAGCGGTAGGTTTTCTTGAATTAGTTGCAACGCTCTGCCCTAAATGGAAGGTTCCGAGCCGGTTCTATTTTGCCAGAGTTGCGGTTCCAGCACTACATGAAGATGTGCTGCAGGCGATTGGGGCAGCTTTGCAGAAGAGTGCTGTTCACACAATACATCTGACAACAGACATGTGGACCAGTGGCCCAGGCGATGATTACATGTGCATCACTGCACACTGGGTCTCTTTTTCAGGTGTTATAGCAAAGCTAAACGCAGGTGTTGACCCGGACCAAGTTTTCAAAGCTGCTCGGAAACATGCAACACTAGCCATGTTTGCCTTGGAGAAAAGTCACACAGCAGAAAACCTTTTGGAAGAGTTTGACAAAAAGGTGTTGTCAATGCTATCCCCCCTAAAACGCAAGATTGGTTATGTTTCCACGGATAATGGCGCCAATGTAGTTAAGGCCATGTTACAGGGTCACCATGTTAGAGTGCCGTGTTTGGCGCACTGTATCAACCTGGTAGTTCAAAAATTCTTGAGTGATAAAGAGAGTCCAGCGTTCGAGGTAATGGCCACCTGCCGCAAAATGTGCAACCATTTCAGCCATTCTTTTAAGGCCCGGAAGCATCTGCGGGGACTGCTACTTCAACGTGGAATGCCAGTGAAAGCACTCATCCAGGAGGTGGCAACACGTTGGAACTCAACCTTCTACATGCTTGAGCGTCTGCATGAGCAGTATACGGTACTCGATCACTATTTCTTGACAGAGGCTACATCTCAGAAGGAGGACCTGCGGATGAGTAAGGCGCAATGGGCCATAGTTAAAAGCCTGACAGACATGCTTCGTCCTTTTGAGTTCTTCACGCGTGCAGTCAGCCAGGAGGACTGTAATTTGGGAAAAGCTATCCCATTGTTGTGCATACTGGAGCACCAACTGATGGCGGTTTCTTCTGAGTTTGAAAAAGATGAAAAAAAAAAAAAATTTCATTTTGTCTGAGAAATTATTACATCGCCTACGTGGTGATGAACGTCTTAAAAACATCAACTCAGATCAGCATTACATTTGTGCTACTATTCTGGATCCACGCTACAAAAAGGCGCTGGCAGACAACGCATTCTTTCCTTTCGCTGATGCAGATGTTCAAAAGTACAAACATTGGTTAGCCTGGTCAGCCAAGAGGTTTGAAAAAGAACGGCAGGTTATTGAAGGAGAAGCCAGTACATCAGCATCAGCATCAGCAGGCCATCCGCAGTCACAAGAATCCACTTCTGCACCTGTGGCTGGGGCACAAGTGACCTCTCAGCCGTTAAAGACACCGGCAACTGGATCATCTGCACCACACACAATGACAACACTAACAGTGGCTGGGGAGGAGGATTGGCTAAGTTTGATGGGGTATGGTTCTCGAAAAAATGTCACAGGCACAGCAAAAAGTAAGCAAAGTGGAGGAACAGTTGATGACCTTGAGTCGATGGTGCAGGACTATCTGAATGACTCAACAGTGGTCTTTCTTAATGAGGAGCCATTGCAGTATTGGCATGGCAAAAAACAATTGTGGCCACAGCTCTACAACCTGGCTATAAACTATTTGTCTTGCCCACTCGCAAGTGTGTCTTCTGAACGTGTTTTCAGTGCTGCTGGTGGCATTGTAACTGCCAAACGGAGCCGCCTATCGCCCAAAAATGTGGAGCGGCTGACAATGATCAAGATGAATCAGCACCTCATACCACCAGATTACAAAGTGCGAGAAAGCACGCCACATGAAGACGATGAGGACAGCAACGTAGATGAGGGGATTTTTTCTCTGTTCGGTGCCACTGACCTCATCCAGCCTGAATTCGCAGAGTATGATGACGAAATCTTGTTCTTATTCCCTGACACCGAGCCCTGAAAATGAGACAATCAATCAAGAACTTTCTTTTTCGTCCTTATTCACTTTTATTCCTGTGTGCTTTGTGTCTCTCTTTCTTTGTTTTGCACAGTTAATTTAATTCAAACTTTAATCACCTAATCCCAAAAACAAGACCATCATCAGAACTGTCTTCACTTGTTTGCTTATTGATTTGAAGGTGCCGCAGTCTACATTCCTCAGGTTCACAAGTTCTGAAGAACATGCTCCTCTATCCTCCTCCTCCAGACTGCGATTTCCCTCCAAGCAGAGTGCTGGATTACGCACAATGAAGAAAGACTCAGCACTTGTGGGGGTGTTGTACTTCTTTGCGGGTGAGTTGACGGTTTTGGGCCCATTGCTGTGAAGCTCTAATAATGGACAAAAGTGTTTTGGACCAAATATGAGGTAGAAATTTCTTGCCGTTTTTGCTGACTTGCTTGCCTTTGAGGTGCTCTTTGGCGGGGTTCCGGGGGTTTGTGTGTAATTTTTGGTGTCTGTCGAAGCACTGCTGCGACAGTCTAATCTTGATTGCATTTGCTTTTCAGGAAATCCGTGGTGGAAAACAGGAGTTATGATGATTGATGATGATGACCTAGCTGAACAGCGCGGCATTTGGAACGAAGGCCGAGAGATATTGTAAGTATGAGATTTAGCTTTTTCGCTGTTTGGGGGTGTTGTCGGGTGTTTTTTTGCGGGTGGGTTGGCGCCGGCGGGTCTTGCCTGGGGCATTCCTGGGAAGGTCTAATACCGGATAGAAGTGTTTTGGACAAAATCCATAAGGAACAGCCTTTTTTTTGCCATTTCTTCAGACATCTTGCTCAATGTAGCGTTTTGGGGGGCTTCCTGCTGTTCGTGGGTGGGTTGCGGCCGGGGTCTCTGTCGAAGCACTGCTGCGACAGTCTAATCTTGATTGCATTTGCTTTTCAGGAAATCCGTGGTGGAAAACAGGAGTTATGATGATTGATGATGACCTAGCTGCACAGCGCGTTACTTTGGACCGAAGGCCGAGAGATATTGTAAGTATGAGATTTAGCTTTTTCGCTGTTTGGGGGTGTTGTCGCGTGTTTTTTTGCGGGTGGGTTGGCGGGTCTTGGCTGGGGCATTCCTGGGAAGGTCTAATGCCGGATAGAAGTGTTTTGGACAAAATCCTTAAGGAAAAGCCTTTTTTTTGCCATTTCTTCAGACATCTTGCTCAATGTAGCGTTTTGGGGGGCTTCCTGCTGTTCGTGGGTGGGTTGCGGCCGGGGTCTCTGTCGAAGCACTGCTGCGACAGTCTAATCTTGATTGCATTTGCTTTTCAGGAAATCCGTGGTGGAAAACAGGAGTTATGATGATTGATGATGATGACGACCTAGCTGCACAGCGCCGCGTTTGGACCGAAGGCCGAGAGACATTGTAAGTATGAGATTTAGCTTTTTCGCTGTTTGGTGGTGTTGTGTCGCGTGTTTTTTTGCGGGTGGGTTGGCGGGTCTTGCCTGGGGCATTCCTGGGAAGGTCTAATACCGGCTAGAAGTTTGTTGGACAAAATCCATAAGGAAACACCAGTTTTTGCACTTTTTGTAAGTTAGGGTTCGTTAGGGTTAGCCCTAGCAGCAGGATTGCATGTGTTTAGGGGGGTTCTATTGCAACGCGGTTCTGTTGTTGTAGAGCACTGTTGGAGCGATGCTGGCTATGGATACTTTTGCTTGCAGGCAAGTGGTTTGAATACAATCCACGGTCTGTATTTGGGTCTACTGTTACTTTCAAAGTACGTTTTGTAACCATTTTTCTGCTAGGCATCGTTTTTGGAGATATGATTGGGTTCTTCTACATTTTTGCGACTGGCTTTAGTAAGGGTCTTGGTGGGAGCATTGCTGGGAAGGTCAAATTTTGTTCTAAAACACAGTAGTACACCCACCTTGAGGGGAAAGATCCGCTATAATATTTTGGCCATACTTATTGATCCTTAAAAAGGTGACTCAGACAGAGCACGCAATTTCAAAAATATTGTACTGTCTATTAGGGAAATCAAAGTGTCACTTTTTGAACCACACAGCGTACATACCTTTTATTTATTTATCAGTGGTATTGTAATAGCACTTCCTGTTTTCCGTTCAATAATTACAGGCCGGGTTTCAGTCAACATCCGCCAGGCAGGCAGTGGACAGGGTGTCTCTTCTGTCAGTGTTCACCACCACATTGATGGACGAAGCGTCAGCTGGAATGGAGGAGTGCCGCCAATAAGAGGAATTGTTTGCTGCATGCAACTTACTTACCAATTTCAACAGGACAACTCCAACAACATACGCAATACAGATACAGTATCCATTGTTGTCTTTTATTCTATGAGTGTGACTGCTGCATGTGCTTACCTTTACTTTGTAACCAAAGATTGTCTGTAAACTCTGTATCTTCAATTATTGTTTGTCCATGCTCTGCTTTTTTTTTCTTCTCTCAACAAAACCTACCCAAAAAGAAACCCCCATTCCCATCCATTTTACAAACCCTAACCCTCTTCCCCCGGGCTGTGTTGTTTTGCTTGATGTCTGACTAAAATGACACCAATAATTCCACACACTTGCTGGGGAGGATAAGGTGATAGCAGCAACAGGCTGGTGAAGGAATACGAGGATATCTTCTAGACTTACTCAGCTTCAGTACTATATCTTCTAGTAGTAGTAGCCAATGTCAAATAAATTCAACGCAAGTACTAGTTATACTTGCAATACTTTACCATTTGTTAGGCTACATTATGGCACTGTTCTAGTGTACTGTCACCTGCTATTTTCTCGATCGTACCGTAACCGTTGTAATGCTACAGTAAGGAGTACAAACAAGGTTTCGTTTTCTTTTTTTCCATAGGCATGCAACTGCCACTGTGTCACACCACTAGTAACACCGCAATGAGGAAATGTCACCCGCCCAGGAATGACAACGTTAATCCCCATTTCACCTGGAGCCAGCCCTGGGCCTAGCCCTAATTTCTAACACAAATTACAGGTAAGATAAGCGTTTGGTGGGAGGTAGTATAATGGAGTATTATTTCGGAGTAGACAAGAGATTGACGGTTGTACTACTAAAGTCCTACGACTGTTCATGAAAACAAAGTTACTGTTACACCCCCGCCCCCCACCCACCAGACTGAAAAGCAGTAAAAAACAGGTATGGTCAGATAAAGTTGAAAAATATATTTATTTATCCCTAACAAAATAATCTCCCTCACCCACCCTAACCCCAACGATTGTCTCTGAAACGTCCCAAAACGATCCCAACTCCCAAATCCCACCCCCCAAAAGTCTATAAAAAAAGGGCAAGGGACACTCCACTACTGGAGGGTGCTGGTGCTGGTGCATGATGCGGCATGGGCATCATACTCCTTGCGGAGGGTGGCAAGCTCGGAGCGGAGGCCCTTAACCAAGGTCTTATACCTCAGGACCTCCTGCTCCAGGTTGGACATGCGGACTCGTAGGCGGCGTTGGCGTTCCTTGCAGCTCCTGTGGGGGGCAGCTGGTATTTCGGGTGCTTGGCGGTGGCGGTCGGCTTTCTTAGCCCGGCTCGGTCCCGCTGGTTTAGTCACGGAGGAGGATGCAGTGGTCACAGTCGAAGATGTTGCCCCGCTCGACTGCGTGTCCTCCTCCTCCTCCAGGGCCACCAGCCGCCGATACTCGGCGACTGTGGCCTCCAGCCTCCGTTGCCGGGCCAATCTAGCCTGCTCCCTCCTTGTTGTTGATTTGGAAGGAGCAACTATATGAAGAAAGAAAGACATAGTCTGTAACCAATGCTCCTTATTAATAACACAAAGTGATTGAGCCGAAAGTTGGGTCACAGAGTACAAGTAGCAAATTGAAAGCACAGTACATAACTATTGAGGACAGTATCTATGTAACCTCCCACTTCTGCATCCTTGCTCTAACAGTAGTGGTAGTTTAATGAACTAATTCTACGACCACTATGGACTTCCATTACAGTCGACTATGACAGTACACCAGTCTTATTCTTCTTCTTCTCTCTTGTTTAGGGAAATGGGTACGTTATCTTATGCAAGCCGGCAGAATGACATGGACACAGCACAGTGAAGTTGCACCCGAGAAAAAAAGTTGCACACCATGATGATGGAGACAGACTTGCGTTACTGTACCGGTCCAGTACATGCAGGTGGTGAAGCTATTACTTTTCTATTACGGGTGGCACTGAGAATACTCTGTTACAAGGGCTACTGCTTAATTAATTTACCTTTCACCCTACAGTGCAAATGAGTACTAGAAAAGGAAACTGAAGAAGCTAACTAATTTGATTATCTATCACTTCACATGGGACGTATTTAATGACAGATGAGATGACTTTAGGTGCTTTGCTTAATATTGAGTGAACACAGTGATACACCCACACATGAATGACGTACTACAAGTAAACTAAAGTTATTAAGAGAGGTACGGAGTGTCCACCGTAATAACCAGATATATGCTGTGAATGCAAACGCAATACAAAGTACTGCTACTATTCATGGTAGTATTGGACACATTTACAATTTCTTTTCCTTGCCTTCCCTGCACTGGGACGGACGTGCGGGTGCGGTGGTACATGCTCTTCAAGGTAACACTTACTTCACCTGGCGACCATCTACTCTCTCTAGATACACATTTGCTATGTAAGAGTCAGAGAATACCATGCTCCAGGCATCCATTCATTCAAAGTATACGCACACATACAGTTTCTGTTTCACCCACCCAGGCTGCTGTCCTTCCACCCATCCTTGCTTCATCATTGACCCAGCCATGCACCATACCATATTCTTTCCTTCCCAGCCACCTCTGGGTCCAAGCAAACACATATCGTTCTTCTTTGCCAGCCATCATACAAGTTCGCGTCCCACTTACTTACACCCTTCTTTCGCTTTTCGTTCATCCCATCCATCACGTTCGTCTAAGAACTTATTGGGATTCTTCTCACCAAAAACTTCACAGCTAAGTCGAAGTACATTTCGAGGAGGCTACTACCTGGTTGATTTGTAATTGTAATACACCCGTGCAGAAAGCACACTATGCAGTCTTCAATCTCAATAAGTAAGGAATATATAGCTTACCTGTTTCCGCCACCACCGTTTGATCCCCCACAGGAACGGCCACCAGCTCTTCTAACGCCGCATCCTCCCCAGAGGCCTCCGAGTCCAAGTCCAACACAGCCACCTCCGCGCTGGCCCCGTCACCAGATGTTACACCTACAAAGTACATTTAAGAAAGTTAGAATACACCACTCACTACTATATAATATTTGGTCTAGGAGAAATGTTAAAAAAACAGAATACAATGTAATAATTTGTGACTGTCTACTCCATAGTAAAAATGTCCCATTTTCCAGGGAAGGCTGTTGTCTTGCTGCACTTTTATGCACAACTGATGAATGCTTGCTTTTGATTTTTAACACGCACCACTTTTTCTCCTAACAGACAGAAGCTTGACTCCTGAGTCCTAAGAACACGACCAGGATCAAGTTCAAAGTAGGTGAGAGTTCGGCTCGACCACAAGAAATGTGTCCAATTAATCGTCAGCACTAACCACTTTTCCGTTTACAGTTAAATAGTTTTATGACAAAGTAGATTTTAATAAATGTGTTTACTTTTAATAAAGCTTTTACACTTAAATAGACTCTGTGGTTTTTGTTCCTCTAGACTAGAGTGGATGAGCTAAAGGTTTTGGAATTTTTGCAAGCATGAGTGCCTCTGACACTTCTTGACTGTGCTGTGACTCCGTACTACTCTCTTGTCCTGCGTACGATAATCTAGAGATCATTGGGGATCTATAATCGGTGACTTCGGGAGCTGAATGACTCTGCCACACTATCTAGTCAGTAAGGAGACAGTGCATAGAGGTATTGCTGAATATAATGGGAGTCCAATGGAATTGCCAAATGTCCAATCTTAGTTAGCTACACAGACAGACTAATAAGAATAGTCTAGTAATACCACAGGGAGTCATATTCGAGGCAGGATAAGAATTTATATCCAGTCTACAAGAAGATCAAAGACGATTTAGAAAAAATCGAATGAGGAACGCTAGGAAAAAATAGGTACTGTTTAGTAAAATGTAAACTTACTGGGGCCAGCAAAGGAGCCCTCGCCTGCCCGATCCTGGCCTGCATCCTCAGCACCCTCCTCCTGTGTCCTCTTGCCCTTGGGGGGAGCTGATGTACAACATGAAAGAAAGAAAAACCATAAAACATGGATGAGATTTTTCAACCAAATCAAACATTTCAAAAGAACAATAACAACATATTTTGGAAAAATAGCAAATAGATAGACAACTATTCCACGGGATCTATCTCATGTGGTATACTACGTTATTCGTATTGCCTGATTTGCGGAACGTTGACTTAGAAAGTTCCTATGTAACTCAATAAACAGACTACTAAAGAGGTTTGCCTAGGCCTGGCACTGCAGGCAGTAGTGCGCAACACGTGACAGACAAAGTCCATCCTGCTTGCAGATCAGTGAATACTCAAACTATCAATCCACCCACCACCACCGCCACTATTTCTTCTGATAGCCATGTGACTGTCTAAAGGAAGGACACTGGACTTCAGTCTGTTGGGGCTGATTTATAAGTCCCTTGCGGAAGTTGCGGCTGATTTTCCTCCATTGTTGCGTGCCTTTTCTGACGCAGCGGCAGAACAAAAGACTCGCCATGGTGTTGGTGCGGCGTATATATTAAAAAAAAAAACACATATGGGCATATGGGCGATGCATCACGTTGTAAAGCCCTGCGCCATCAGGGGGCGTTCCGGCGCAAGGGAGGGCGTACCTGCGCAGGAACGAATCCTAAAAGTGGCTGAGGGAAATCTACAAGATGTCAATCAGTCATTTTTAGGACAATGATGCATGACTCAAACCCTGCGCGCTTGAAGCCGACGTACGGCTTGATGCAGCATTGGGGAGATAGGGTACCCCAGAGCATTGCTGGAGCTGCGCCATCGTTGGCACGCAACTCCAGCAATGCGCTGCCTTTACGGCACAGATGCGTAAGGCTTCTGTGACGTTTTGGGCCAATGGGTGGTGGTGGCATGGCACACATTTACTGCCGCATCCCTGCTACTTTGCAGGGATGCGCCGGTAATTGAAAATATGACCCTTACTGTCTAGCATTACGCAGTTCTTTTCTTTACAGTACACTGATACATAATTTCTCAGGCCAATGAAATGCTTCTGAACACAACATACAAAACAAAGAAGCATAGTAGCAAGCAAGGCTACTGAGAAGGAGAGCAGTGCACCTGAAAATGAAATGCATAGAAGATTTTGAAATATAATTTACCTCAATGTAATCGGCAGCATTATTGCTCTTGGTAAAGAACAAAGATTTGCAAATAACAGAGCAGGATAAAACAGAGTAGTAAATGTACTACTACTACTACTCACCAAGCCCGGGGACCTCTACGCCGAGCGCGTCCAGCAAGTCCCGCTCCCGGTCCATGACATCGGTCCAGCGGTGGGTGGCCTGGTTATATGTGCGCCGGACCCCAGAGATCTTGTACATGGCCCGGCACACCTTCTCCCACCGCTGGCGGCGCTCCCGGATGCCATAGCCGGTCGCGATCTTGCCGCCTCCCAGGATCGTCTTGGGGAGGCGGCGCTGGACATGGAAGATCAGTGCCGCCACTTCCTCCGCGCTGAAGATCTCCCTCGGGACCACTTGCTCCCCCCTTAAACGCCCGCACGGGAGCCGGGCACGGGGTGCGGGACCCTTCCCCTTCTCAGGGTGCTTCCCGGCTCCCTTTACCATGGTCTGGGCAGAAATAAACTTAAATGATACAGAAGAAATAGAATAGTGAAGAAGAAAAGAAAAGAGTTTAAAAAAGTAGTTTAAAAGTAAATAAAAGCTGCAGAAAACACAAAAATATAGAGCTAGAAAAATAGAGGGTTAGATAATAAGTAAAATTAGATCAAAAAAACTTCAAACAAGCAAAGGATGGCAGAGATTGAGAGAGGATACAGAAAGCATGCCCAGAACCATAGCAATGAATGAGAAACAAGATGGCCGCGCCCGTTCACGACCGCGTGGGTAAGTTCGCGCGAGATTTTCCTTGCGAGTACGCGCGAAATTGTACTCGCGAGCAGCACACTTTGCGAGATTACACATAGCGGGTGGAAACGGAATTACGTCACGCCAACAAGATGGCCGCGCCCGTGTACGACCGATAGGGTAACTTGGCAAACGAATAGCTAGAAGCGTCTCGCGAACACGCGCAAGATCACGCGAACATACACGTCGCAACAAAAACAATTTTGTATTCGCACGTATTCGCGGCTTCCGAAATCGATCTCGCACGGATTCGCGCCCCAAATATCGCGCGAAATTGCAAAAAAAACGATTTTAGCTAAAATGAAAGCAATGAGCAGGTGCAAAAGTTCAAACTTAACATTAGTAACATTCAAGGTAGTGCTTCCTGATGGGCCCCTCCAGAGTTTGCAACAATTCTATGACCCTGCTATGACCCAAACAGCAGGCTCATAGAATAGCACCATAAAGGTCCTGTAAAAAAAAAATTTCACTGCAACAAAAAGCAAATTACAGATAAGGAAGGAAGCAGGTGCCAGCCAGACTGGAACTTTCAAAATTACTGACACATTAATGAAACACAAATTAATTGATGGCAGTTGAAGAAGGGCAGGTGTGCTAGCTTTTTTCAACCACCATAATCTACAGTAATAAATAAACCTAATAGGTGCCTGTGAGGATGTACTAGAGGGTGGCATGGGTGTCCCAGAGGGTGGCAGTGGTGAAACAGAGGGTGCTGTGAACCTGTGATGATAAACCAGACGTAGAAACAACATAGTCGCGGCCGTTGCAAGCCGAAAAGTAAGTTCGCAATTGCGAACTTGTCCCAAAATCGGCGCGAACACGCGCCAACACAAAAAACGGAAAAATCCGCAAATCCGCTAGAGTTCGCGGATCTTCGCGGATTGCGAATCCGTAAATACGCAAGTTCGCGGATTGCCAATCCGCAAAATCCGCCCATGCTTAAAGGGAACCCTGGACGCCCGGGAACCGTGTAGCCCGTCCTGGGCACTCTGACTAGCCGTTGTCCCGGGGAAGGGAGCCCCGGACGCCCGGGACTCGTGGAGCCCGTCCTGGGCACTCTGGCATGCCGTTGGCCTGGGGAAGGGAGCCCTGGACGCCCGAGGCCCGTGGAGCCCATCCTGGGCACTTTGGCATGCCGTTGGCCTGGGGAAGGGAGCCCCGGACGCCCGGGGAGAGGACTGCCAGGGACCCGGGGAGCCCGTCCTGGGCACTTTGACCTGCCGTTGGCCTGGAGATGGAAGCCCCGGACGCCCGGGGGAGGACTGCCCGGGACGTATGGAGCCGTTCCCGGGCACTTTTCCATGCCGTCGGCCGGGATGGAGCCCCGGACGCCCGGGGGACGACTGCCCAAGAGCCACGGAGCCCGTCCTGGGCAATTTGACAAGCCGTTGGCCTGGAGGAAGGAAGCCCCGGGTGGCCTAGGGAGGTGTTATCCAGGCATAGCCCATCTGGTCCCCCTGGCAGAGAACCACCAGCTTTTGAGGGGTGTCCGGGCGTACCCTGTCCCTAGTAATCCGGAGGGAAATTACCCCCCTTTCTTGCAATCTGTGCACGCGAGGTGACAGAGGGGACCCAAGCGTGAAAGAACCCGACCTCATGGAGCCCTAGCTGGGATCCGGGAGGCGAATGGCACCTCATCGGGACTTCCAGGGAAGTTCGGCCATCTGGTCGCCCCATAGGAAAGCGTTGTGGGCGACCAGATGCCCGAGGGGATCCGGGCGACCAGATGGCAGAGGGAATCGGGGCGATCAGATGGTCCGGGCATGGAGGTGAAGCCGCCTGGACTCTCCCTAACCCCGTCCCCGTCCCGGGACGAATGCCCGGGACGCATGGAGCCCGTCCCGGGCACTCTGCCATGCCGTCAGCCTGGATGGAGCCCCGGACGCCCGGGGGACGAATGCCCGGGACGCATGGAGCCTGTCCCGGGCACACTGCCATGCCGTCAGCCTGGATGGAGCCCCGGACGCCCGGGGGACGACTGCCCAAGAGCCATGGAGCCCGTCCTGGGCAATTTGACAAGCCGTTGGCCTGGAGGAAGGAAGCCCCGGCAGGTGTTACCCAGGCATAGCCCATCTGGTCCCCCTGGCAGAGAACCACCAGCCTTGGAGGGGTGTCCGGGCGTACCCTGTCCCTAGTAATCCGGGGGAAAATTACCCCCTTTTCTTGTAATCTGT
>NC_136058.1:338544976-338547476 GCF_964261635.1 Lissotriton helveticus | reverse complement strand
CTTCAGGTTAGTACTCATTCCTTCCCAGCTACTGCTGAGTACTGCGATGTCATCGGCAAAGGCGAGAGCGGTGATTTGCTCACTAAGATCATCTGATCCAAGTGTGAAGCCCTTGCCGTTTTTCTGAAGATCACAGATCAGAGGATCCATGGCAATGTTAAATAGTAATGGGGATAAAGAGTCACCTTGTTTGACCCCAGATTTCATTGTTATTTCAGGAGTTTCTTTGTTGTTCTTTCCCTTGAAAGATGTTGTCGAGTCAGTGTATAGGTCTTTTATTATTTCTCTGATGTTTGGTGGGACTCTTAGTCTTGCGAGACTCTGTATAATGTGACCATGGCTGACAGAGTCAAAGGCTTTTGATATATCAATGAACACAACTGCTAATGAGTGTCTGTTTTTTCGTGCTCCTTTTATGGTGTTTTGCAGGATAGTCAGATTCTCGAGACAGCCTCTTACTTTCATGAATCCTTTTTGTCTCGTATTCAATTCAACAAAAACTGAGAGTCTTCTAGTCAATATTTTTGTGAATAGCTTCATGAATGCAGTACCGATGGTAATTGGACGCCAGTTACTGATTTTTGAAAGTTCATTAATCGATACATTCTTGGGTATCAAAATTGATCGATTCTTTTTAATAATTTCAGGCACTCTTCTCATCACCAACCAAGACGATAGAACTCTGGGCAGCAGTCTTGGTTGTCTGCTGTGCACTTTATATAAGTCATTCAGACCTATTTTATCAGGACCCACTGCCTTCTTCATATTAGAGCTCTCAAAGGCATACGTTATTTCGAGCAGAGTTATTTCTTTGCAGAGGTGCCTAATTTCATAGTCCTCCGGTATTCGATCAATCGGCATGAATTTAGGGTTCTTCTTGTTTTCTTTTTCAATTATGCCTTTGTAGTATTGAAAGATTTCATCAGCACTGATTTGGCAAGTGGCATCTTCTGCCCCATCAGTGATAATCCTGGCAATTTTCTTTTTGTCTTTCTTAAACATTGTCTGGTATTCTTTATAGCTGCCCTTTGCTTTAGCATGTTTTTTCTTGTGCGTCCGATTAAGCTTTTCATTTTTCTTGTCTTTTTTTGTTATTTTGTTTCCTGCTGAGGCATTCTGTTGCACGTCTTGAACAGAGTTCGTAGGCTCATTATTGATTACATTTGTTGGTTCATTTGTTGTTACTCTTCTTAGATGGGGACTTATATCAATAGTGTTTTCTGCGATATAAGTCACTACTTCCTCCATCAAATCCATAGCAGCATCGTGCTGCTCTACGTTTTGAGTATATTTTTCGATTTCTGATATTCTGTCTTCCAGTTCATCAAAGTTCTTGATTTTTTGCGCACGTTTTCGAGTGATAAAGTCTCTGTGCTTTTCTTTTGTTACTTCTATTGTAACCTCTGGTTCATCGCAAGAGTCATTTTCAGAGATATTTGATGCTTGCAGTGCATCTTTTGTGGATTTCTTTCTTTTATCTCTTCTATCTCTTCTTTTTTCTGCAATTTGTTTACTGTTCTTGTTGTCAAAATGTGGAACCATTAGCGCATTAATATTCTTTTTATTCTCATATACTTTTTCCAATTCTGCTAGTAGCAGTATTTCTTCTTGTGACCATAACTTGGACGGTCTGCTGTTTGCTAGAGCTGCTAGTCTAGCCTCATTTTGCGCTCTTGGATGCTCATGCCGAGCATGTTGAGTAGCACCACTTTTAGTTGCAAATCTGATATCACAGAAGCTGCACAGGAATGGCAGCTCTCCTTTTTGAGGTCTTCCCTTACATTTGGCATAATGGCATGCTATATTGTGATATTCGGCTTCTTTGTCACATTTTGAACAGTACGCTAGGAGATAGAAGCCTTTGTGCTTGTTGGAGACATGTTTTCTCAGTTCTGTAAAGGTTCCCATTATGTCTCCACACAAGTCACAATTATATCTTTCATTTGGGTATTTCCAGTAAGTGACTTTTTTGGTGTAATCACTTTTCTTTGTTGTTACATCTTTGCTGACCTCGTACACATCGGGAAGATCATCAAATTTTGCTGTACCAATGTCAGTTTTGGCTGAGGTAGCTACAAACTCGATGGATTGGCTGAGGTCTACTGTTGTGTTTTCTTCTTCTATAGTGGGTGTTCTAAGGTCTATATCGTGATCTGAATCGTTGTTATTCGTTGCATTGTTGGAAGCTAGTGCTGGTTTGTCAAATTCGGTGAGGAGGTTAATGATTTCTGGGAAAGACAGCACCTCCTTAAGCCATCTTAACGGGGTTTTTATTCTCCAGGAACTACCCCATCTGGTATTGGGTTCGTTTGCTTCGCCATTTCTCACTATCACGCTCGCTGCCATGATAGAACCTTGTTTGGCCTGTCTCTATATGCTTCTCTACGCAGAGTCTAGCACCTCAGAGGCAGTTACCGGCGGGACCACTGGGAGGTAAAGGCCACTACAACCGAGAATAGGTTAAGAGAGTCATAGTTACTCCCGCCGTTTACCTCTCGAC